>NW_007743947.1:15629-17783 GCF_000696425.1 Galeopterus variegatus
GCTAACGTTATTCCCAGTGATCCAGGTGGGAAAGGAAGCAGCCTGGTCTATCCAGACAAAGAAGAAGAGATGATCTATGAATTATGTAATTTAAAACAAAATTCAAAATGAGTGTAGAAGTAACTAATTGAACAGTAGAAAGAGGAGAGAATGGCACTGAAAGTGAGATAGTAAAATTAACATGAGGCCAAGACAACATTTTTCTCCTTTTCAGACCTCTCCTAAGTTTCTGAGGGGTGAGCAGAAGATTATGGAGCTTCCAAAGAACCCACGCACACAACTGAGAATGTGCTAGTGCTGTCACAAACTGCCTGTAGATCCGAGAAAATACTTAACACTGAGTCTCACTTCTGATACTATGGGAAGATGAGGGCCAGTACTGCTGCAGTACACACATAACAGGATGACACTTTCAGCTGGGAAGAAAAGGTTGTAAGTGTTCACACGCTCTAATACTCTATATATACAGTGACCAAACATCGCTCTTTGCCCAGAGAACTTCTGGGTTATACTTGCTGTCCAAGTTTATGGAAGATTGCATCAATGTACCCAATTCTTCACCCTTCCCTCTCCCCATGCCCTTTGCTACATAACTTTCCTATGTTCCTGCACTCTAGGGGCAGCATATTTTTTATCCCTTGATTCTGATCGTGGCCATGAATTTTCTTTGGACAAGATATGACTCAAAGAGAAGCTTGAAAGAGATCGAACATTTTAATACCAGAGTTGAGGTTCTTTCTGTACTTGAGAGTGGATGGAAAAGCCGCAATCTCCATCTGAAATCTCAAAGTTAGGGAAGAAACATTTAACAGAACATGGAGGAAAACATCCAGCTGATTCAATTCACTAGCTTTTCATGCAACTAAAAGCTGAAAACAGGAGAATATTCTTTCCCTGGTCACTATCAGTAAGAAGTAAACTATCCGAAATTGTGCAATTGGGGCAGCAGAGAAAATGCCAAGTGTACCTTGTAAATTAAAAATATCTCCTGATACAACTATCTATCTTTTCCGAGATAGGACTGGACATAAAAGTTCAAATTCACTGTTTTGTCCCCAGTGCCTGGTATAGGGCCTGTAATAGAAGCTGCTCCATGACTACATGAGAAGTAAATAAATGGATTACTGGAAATCATCCTATAAAAAAAGGTTTGTTTATTTGTTTGTTTGTTTGTACTATAAATAATTGTTGATAAAATACAATGAACTATGCCTACAGCAAGTGCTAGAAACACAGAACTGAGCAAAATAAAACAATAAAAAAATAAAATCACGGCCCTTATACAGCTGATAGACTGATTTACAAAACAGAATAAGGGAAGTACAAAATGATCAGATGATGCTAAGTGTTATCAAGTAAAAAAAAATATATATATATATAAGGGATGGGTAGGTTGGGATGGGAGGACATTATAATTTTCAAGGGGTGGTTAGGGAAGGTCTCACTGAGGGGGGGAACATTTGAATAAACTTTTGAAGGAGGTGAGTGTGTGCCATGTAGATACAATTCTGAGAAGTAGAGTGTTCTGGGTGGAAGGAAGGGCAGGTGCAAAGGCCCTGAAGCAAGAGTGTGCCTGATGTACTTCAGACACAGCAAGAGAGTGTGCCTGATGTACTTCAGACACAGCAAGGTGTCTAGTGTGGCTGTCGTAGAATATGGGAAAGAGAGACTAGCAGGTGAAGAGCTTGCATAGTTCAAGGGGCCAGATCTTGTTAGGCTGTATGTACCGTAGGTAGAACTTTGCCTTTTCTTCAAAGTAGGGTAGAAACACACTTGAGCAAAGAAGTGGGAGGGGATATGACTTCTGTTTTAAAAGTGCCTGCTCTCGTTATTGTGCTGAGAATGTACTAGTAGGGCAAAAAGGTAGAAGCCAGGGGAAGAGAATATTATAATTTTCCAAATGACAGATGATGGTGCTTTGACACTGGTGCTAGTGGTGAGAAGCAGTAGGATTTTGAATACGTTTTGAAAGTCAGACAGACAGCATATGTGAGAAAACTAAATGTAAAGCGTCAGAAAGAGAAAAGTCAAGAATGACCCCATATTGTTTACAAGAACAAAAGGAAGGATGGAGTTGACACTGTGTGCCTTGGGTTTCAACTATGAAATACTCTTTCTTCCTACAAATAGAAAATTTAGACGTCTAAATATTCT
>NW_007743948.1:0-2020 GCF_000696425.1 Galeopterus variegatus
AAGGCCCCACCTTTCAACACTGCTACAGTCTGATTTCACACCCTCTTAGCACTGTTACATGGGATCAAGCTTCAATGAGTTTCTGGGGGACATGTGGTCCACAGCACTAGGGATCCAGTCTCCTAATGTTATTTTGTGTTTTGTCCAAGTGGTTGGATATCACATATACTCAGGGATAAGTCCATTTTGTGTGTGTGTGTGTGTGTTTTTAATCTAGCCATATCAAAAGCACCTGGACCATTTCCTCTGCTGCCACTGCTTTGCTTGAAAACACCTGCACTGCTGTTGAGGGTGCTGACCCCGATGCTCTCAAGGTTGCTAATCCTTGAGTTGCCAGAGGAGCCCTTGGTCCTGTGCTGCATTTTGTCACTAGAGATACAGTCAAAAGAGCTGAGTCTAGAAGACTGTCTGGACCTTGGAGAATGCTTACACCTTGTGAAGAAGAGGAGGAAGAGGAAGGAGGATGACCGGTGGTAGAGACCAAATTGATAAAAGTTTCCAGAGCTGGTTTAGTGGAAAAGCTCAAACATATTTAAAATTACTTTNTAAAAAAAAAAAAATTTTTTTTTAGCAATTTATTTTTAGAGATAACATCAGAGATTTGTGCATAAGAATGTTTATTCCAACATTATTTATATGAGTCACTTCCAGAGTGCAGTTTTGGTCGAGTGGTGGAGGCAAAGGTCAGATTGCAGCAGCGAGTGAGTGAGAAGTAAACAGAGGCAGAGAAATTGAGGAGAGAAGTGTGACAGAACCTTAAGGACAATATTCCAGGGCCACCATCAGAAACAGAAGGGAAGCCAATGTGACTAAGCAGAGTGGAAGAGGGGGTGGCTAGAGATTAGGTTTGGGCAGGATTACACAGGGCTTTGTTGGGGTTTGGAAAGCGACACCCTAAAGTGAAGGCTTCCGAAGCAGCCTCAAAAGCAAAGATTTTCTCTGACCTTCGCCTCTCCTCCTGTCTCCCTTTCTCATTCTCCCCTGAGGGAAGTCCTAGAAACTAGAATCCCTCTTCCCCAAGGCCAGCCATAAAGGCTAAAATTATTCTCTAATCTCCCCCTCTTCCCCTGTCTTTCTGTCTTGGAGCTGGCCATAAATTCCCAGACCTGCCTTGTTTGATGGTAAGTCATAAGACCCCCCTGTTCCAGAAAGGGTCCTGCCCCATACCCTGGAGGAATGATTGCTGCACAGAGAGGTCGAGAAGAATCTAAACAAATAGGCTTTGTTGGGTTTCGCCACTCAGTTAATTGGCATTAGATCATTCTTTTCCTGTCTAATCAATCACATTTCCACACAGCTGTGCCTGTTTCATAGAACTTAAGCACAAAAATGGACAGTTTTCCCTATATCTTTGGGCCTTCATTCTGAAGGCTCCCACGTCAACTAAAACTATGACATAATACAATTTGTCATGCCTTTTCTTCATACTAATCTGTGCTTATTAGTTGACTTTTCAGAGAATCTTCAGGGAGTTGAAAGGGATGTCTTCCTTTGGCCCCTTCAGTTTCTTAAGCCAAGATAGGGAGATAGGTTTCATTCTGAGTGAGATGGGAAATAATTGGAGGACTTTAGCTAGGGAGTGAGATGATCTGATTTTCTGGTGAAAAACATTTACTTGGGCTGCTTAGGAGTATTGTGAAGGATAAATTTTAAGACAAAAAAAATGACATCAGTGGAACTGTTTATTAGGTTATTACAAAAGATTGAATAGCCAACAGTCTGCTTGTGTTTTACTACAACTATATATTTTCCCAATTACACTAATACTGCAATAAAACAAATTTCACATTTTAGTTTATTCTCTTTAGAGAGAATTCCTGAATTAAAATGACTGAGTAAAAGATATGATCTTTTATTTATGTTTTCCTTTGAAGGTAGTCTGTAACAGCACTATTCACAATAGCCTAAAGATGGAAACAACCTAGATATCTATCAACAGATGAATGAATGAACAAATCGTGGTAGGGAACATTATTTTGCCATAAAAAGAACTGAGTACTGATACATGCTACAAGGTGAT
>NW_007743948.1:2771-4671 GCF_000696425.1 Galeopterus variegatus
TGGTAGGGAACATTATTTTGCCATAAAAAGAACTGAGTACTGATACATGCTACAAGGTGATGACCCTCCAGAACATTAACGCTAAGTGAAGAAAGCCAGACACAAAAGATTGCATCTTGTAAGATTTCACTTATATGAGCTACCCAGAACAGGTAAATCCACAGAGACAGAGAGCAGATTGGTGGTTGCCAGGGACAAGTGGGAGGAAATGTGGAGAATCAACAGGTGCTTAATAGGTCCTCGGTATTCTCTTGGGAAGATGAAAATATTTTGGACTCAATGTAGGTGTTGGTCACAAACATTGTAAATGCACTGAATGCCACAGAATTGTATACTCGAAAATGGTTAATTTTATTTTATGTGAATTTCACCTCAATAAAAAAATTGTTTAAAAATGGTCTGTATATTTCTTAACTTTGAGAAACCTCATTTGTACCATTTTCAATAGTACTTTCCAAAAGGCTGTTAGCAGTTTACCCTAGTTCCAGCAAGGTACAAGAGTGTGAGTTTCATTGCATGCCAACAGTGTAATATTTGCAAATAACACTTCAGTTAAAAATTCTTTGGTTATTTGTTTCTCAACCACATTTTCCTCTTTTATAAATTTTCTCTTTTTGTCCTTTACTTATTTACCCACTGAGGTCTTATGCTTCTGGTATTTTGTATGTGCCTTGTAAAACAAACTCACCATCCCTTTTTTGTTCTGTTTGTTGTACATATTTTTCCAAAGTTTGTCTGCTTTTTTTTAAGTCTACAATATTTTTTTTTACATTTTTATACCATCATGCTTATTTGTCTTTTTCAATTGTGATTTCCTTTTACCTCAAGGCTGAGAGATTTATCCTTTTCAAGAGGTTGTTAATACTCAAATTGCGTTTTTGTGTGTGTGTGTTTTGTTTTGTTTTTCCTAGCTTTTCTATGGTTTGTTCCATCAGGATTTTGTTTTTAATGTTTAAAAATTCTTTTTAAGGTATCTAATAGGCAAATGAGAAGTTCTAACTTCTTGTTCTTACCAGAACAATATAATTATGAGCATCGTTTCTTAAAACTGAGCAATATGCAGACAACGTTTAAAGGAAAAAAAATCTTGGACTTTAATGACAAATTATTTTTATTATATAAATTCCTGTTATGGGTTGAATTGTGTCTCCCCAAAATTCATATGCTGAAATCCTAACATCCAGAACCTCGGAATGTGACCTTATTTAAATATATGGTCATTGCAGATGTAATTAGCTAAGGTGAGCTCATACTAGAGAAGGATGGGCCCCTAATCCACTATGACTGGTGGCCTTCCAAAAGGGGAAATTTGGACAGACATACACACAGGGAGAATGCCATGTGAAGATTGGAGTTTTGCTGCCACTAGCTGAGGAACTACCAAAAGCTAGGATAGTGACCTGGGACAGATCCTTTCCTAGCTCCTCACGGGTACATGGCCTTGCCAATGCTTTGTCTTGGACTTTTATCCTCCAGAGATGTGAGATAATAAATTTCTGTTGTAGAAGCTACCCAGTATGTGATATTTTGTTACAACTGCTCTAGCAAACTAATACTTATACTTACACATATGCAAACTAATACTAGTTATGTACTCCATAAATCTATAGCTCTTTTTTAGCTGTCAAAGCAAAACAAATTTTCAAAATACATACATTCAAAATTATAAACCCAACAACTTTGAAATGAACTACATTAATTTAATGGGACAGTCAATTGTCCCAATTTTGTTGCAACTAGATTATGGCTCCCAATGTGAATATGTTCCTGACCTCCCTTATTTATGAGGGTGTAATGCAACTCTCCCGCCCTTCCTCTACCCCAGAACCTTCCTTCACACAATGCCCATGACGTCATTTTATTTTTGCTTGTCTTATTCGGCTCCCCCTGCTCTTTTTTC
>NW_007743948.1:5999-12727 GCF_000696425.1 Galeopterus variegatus
AAAAAAAAAAATCCAAACAAGTAAATCTAGACTGCTGTGGTCTTACTTCCCAAAATGTCCAGAGCAGAAACAGGAAAGCCAGCAAACCACTTCTCACGCTCTATAATTTGGAAGAGGAGAGAACTAGATTTCACAGTGTTTGGACACCTTTGCACAACTATATTACAAGCACATTTTTTTCCTTCAGAGTTCTGGGAAACCCAGCATTCCCCTAAAGTAAATGCAAGATTTTGCCCAAACCTGAGCCAAAACAAAAAAAATGAAGAATTTATTTAAGGTTTCCTGTAGAAATACATATCGCAATCATTGAAGCAGTCAAAGTTAATTTCGCCAATGCTTGCTAATGGGATAAGCAGACATGGAACATGCTGACTTATTCCTTTATACAGTGCCACATCCTGGGACAGGATGAGAGGAGTGATGTCTGCAAGCTTGAGAGCACTGGGCTGATCTCTTCCCAAGGCAGCTTTGAAGTCAAGATGATTCAGCCAGTCAAATAGACTCCACCGTGGAGAGACTGGAGAGAGCATGTAGCATGAGGAAAGAAATCTGTGTGAATCCTGGAAGACCTTAGGTAGACAAGTTATTATATTTTCTTAGTTCTTTTTCATGTGTAACTTGAAGAAATTGACCCACCTTGTAGGATATTGTAAATATTAATTGAAGTAAAATATGTAAAATGTTTCAGCCTGGGACACACACAAACACATTATATAATGCATACACATACTCAAACACAAATATTAGGTGGAATCATTTGAAATTACCAATATTGATTATTTTTGACCTATAAAAATGGCATTTTCATATGGTTTGACCAAATATGTATGTAAAGAACTATAAGCAGTAGCAAAAAAGTAAGGAGTACTACCTCTTCAGGTTAAAGAAAGCACACATGATGCTTAAAGTATGAAGCACACATACCTTAAGACATGATGGAAGGTGCAATAAGACATATAGATGGTGCAGTGGGAGAGAAAATGAAAACAAAGAGCAAAAGCCATGTGCCTGCCCCTACTGCATCCATTGCATGTAGGAGAAAGGGAAGAGGAAGAGAGCTGAACTAGGCACCAGGCCCATTGTGACACACATGCTGTGCTAACACCAACTCTTCAAAGAAAGTAATTTGTGAGCTGAAAGAAAGAATATGCCCAACCTTCCAAGTAAAAATACACCTTGACATTGCCTTGATACTTATTTTTTTTACCTAATTAACCTCTAGATGTTGTCCAATGTTGATGCAAGGATGTGAGTCATAATATTTTGCTCATTAGCCTTTATTTGCTATCATAATGGAATGGGCTAGCCCCAAGACATGCAAGATTACAGTTGTTTTTCAGCTTTCCAGACTTGCAATGAGCAATGTTCTATTAATTTGCCACCCCCATGTTCCGTCTCCCACCCCCATGTTCCGTCTCCTGCAAATGACTTGCCACTCCCAGGTTTTCTGTTCTGATTCATGGTTCAGATCTTGACTTTTCAGCTAAGTGAACTTCCTACCTGGTGGCTGTGGATCCCTGTGGCTTTGTCCAGTGAAGAGACAGGATGACCACTAATAGAAATTGGACCAAAAGGGTGAAAATTCAGGTCAAGTGTTTTATTTATGGTAGCCAGAAGGACTAGAACAAGGGTCAGGAGATCAGTCTTAGTGGCTGTATTGGAGTCTTACCTTCTGGGCTTAAAAAAATGAAAACCTCAAGAGTAGCTTCACGGGGGCTGGGATGGAGATGAACTGTCAAAAAGGAGAACTCGAGGGTGATTTATATTCCTATTTCCATTAAACTCATGAGTTCTTCTGGAATTATGATTTCAGGGAAACCCTCCAACGGTTTAGCAAATTCAGAAATTTCATCAGGTTTCTTACCAGACAAACACAGATCCAATGCATTGCTCAATGTCTGTATAGTAAAATTATATGCTGTGGTATATGCAAGAGAGGAAAAGGCTTAAATAAACGATATTTCATTCCACAGCAGAGTGGTGCTGCTTCCAGTTGGTAGCACCACTGTGGCTTCCAGTAACCTAAAGAAAAGTACTATTTTAAACTATTTCTTTAATATGATGCATTTTCTTCAAAACAGAAACCGTGAAATGTTTGACTCAATAATGATTATTCTAGATCTTATAACGGGATCTTAATGAACTTTTTATTAATTTTGCTTGTTTTCAATCTCTTGTCTTCTCCTGGTTTGCTTATTGTTGGTTATTTTATAGAGAATAGGATCTGAGTAACAAGCCCTTTTTATTTTGGGTTGGAATTTTTTTCTGCCCAGCTTTTGAGAAACTCTGCCCCAGTAACTATTTAGGACAGGTTACCCAAAGGCTGATTAACAGTGTTGCTGGAAATAGCACATTAATACAAATCACTATCCAGTTTGGGATGTTATTTTTGATCTGCATAAATTTGGCTATTCTATAAGACAAAATCTGTGCTAGTAGAGACATAATCAATTTCAGAATTACACAACACAATTAAATGCACACTTTGTTTTCACGATGCCTATTCGGTGATTACTATAAAGCTCCTTAGAGTGTATGAGCAGGTGAAAAGTATTGGAGTAACACCTTATTTAGGAAATCACATGAGACTGGGGCAACTCTCCTTTTCTCCTTGGGGTCAGTTGTTGTTTGCTGGTGAAAGATAGCAGAATAGGCCATCGGCATAAAGATTATTTTTTGAGCTGAAGGCAATTGAGAAGAAGCAGATACAAGACAAGCTCTCTTCCCTCCCCCTATTTGTCTAAAAGCGTGACATAAATTTGTCAAGGTGTCCTCCCTCCCCTCTCTATCAGGAAGGACAGAAGTTAATCACTGGGGTCAACTCTAGACCTTTATCAACCTGGAGAATCTATACAACAAGTTTTACTAACTAGCCATTATCTTCCTTTTTCTCCCATGTACTTATCTTCACACAGTGAGCAGCTCTAGAAACTCAAAGTCCTTTTCTTCTGTCTTGTCACTTTTCTAAAAATTTATTGTTCCTTTAAGACGCTGTAGAACTCCAAGTTCTAACACCCCTTTGCGTTATTCATTGCTGAATGCTCAGTGTAAGCTCAACACAAGTGTTGATAAACTTCTGTTAGATTATCTCTTGTAGATATGTCAGTCAGTCTAATTGATAGGGCCCCAGCTAAAGAACCTAGGAGGATAAAGGAAAAAAGGTTTTTTCCTCCATTACTCTGGCCTAGGTCTTTCCAATATTCTCAAAGCAAATTCTTGAGTTACCAGTATATACTGTTAATGACAAGCAGAAAGTAATTCAGCTGATTTTTGACCCCAACTAGATTGATGTCATTGACCAAATGTTATACAAAGGCCTTGTGAATCTTTCAGTCTTGAGTGTTTGCCTCTTTATATTTTTCCCCCTTTGACCTTTAGTTTCAGGTTCCTTCAGTGGGATATGCCTCTCTCTCCTTCTAGCTTTTTTTCCCCCTCAAACTCTTTTTCTTTTTAAACTGAGAAACTCTATAGGATAGTACTGAAGTCCATAAACCTTAGTGCCAGAAATAGCTAGATATAAGTCCTGCACTTACTGTTTATAGGTTGTGTAACTTAATTTCTCTGAATTTCAGTTTCCTTATTTGTTAGAAGGAAATCATGATAAAATCTGGTTAAGTATTGTTACACAATTAAATGAGATTATTTAGCCAAGTTTGTGGATAACTGTTAGCTATTATATCATTCTTCTTATTTAACTTCTGTATCAGTGCGTATAACGCAGCACAGTTGTATAGGGGCAAATTAGCTAACAAGAAAACTCCTTGGTATAGAAAAAATTAATTTATGGGATATTCTTTTGGGAATTGTTAATTTTGACTACTGCTTCTCCCTCTTTGTCCATCCTGCTCTTGGGGCTCAAAAAGCAGCACCTCAAAGTGAAGGCCTTAGAAGCAGCCTCAAAAGCAAAATTTTCCTCTGACTTTCTCCTGTCTCTCAGCCTCATTCTCCTCTAAAGAGAGCCATGGAAACTAGAATCCCTCTTCCCAAGGTGGGTCATAGAAACCAGATCTCCCTTCCCCAAAGCCAGCTATAAAGACTAAAATTGAACTCTAATCTTCTCCTTTCCTCTGTGTTTTAAAGCTGGCCTTAAAGAAATATCTGCTTAGATTCTTCTTGACCTCTCAGTGTATCATTCACTCCCTCAAGGTATGGGGCAGGCCTCTTTCTGGAATGGAAGTCAATAAACTAGGTAGGTCAGAGAATTTCTTGTCTGATGGTAGTTTACCGATCTCTACCCAATGTCTTTGCCCTTTTCTCTGCCAGACCAAGTCCCTCACCAAATCCTTGCAGAACCTAATCAAGATGCACTGCCCCCAGTTGGCAGACTTCCATCTGCCCTTAGCTCATGATTGTTTCTGTTGCCCTGTATGAATATTAGAATGTGGTAAGATAAATTCTGCTTTGTAGAAAGGATTCTGTCAATCTGTTTTCACTTGTTTTGTGTCTAAAAGATTACATCTTCTATTTCCTGCAAGTCTTCTAATACTTTAAGTACTGTGCTTCATGCCTAGTCGGTGCTCAATAAATATTGACTAATCTTTAGTAATAACAAATAACAGCAAGAACTGACATTACTGATAATTATTGATAATCTGCTATACTCAGTAAGGTGCTGTTGCTTTACTTAAATTATCTTTATTCCTCATATTGGTATGAAAGGAGAATATTTATTCCTAGTTTACAGGTGAGGAAAATGAAATCAGAAAGAATTTGCTAAACAGCTTTTAAGTCACACCATCAAGATTGAGCTCAGTGCTTCTTTCCATTACACCAATGGTTAACATTTCAGGGGACTTCATGTCTCAAGGACACTGTTGCTTATAGCCTGAAATATGAGTTTTTACAATTGTCTGCTTTGAAAATATTTTGCATATCTGAACTAAGATTTTTCTTCCTTAAATGGCTTTTAAGGAAACAAAAAGTCATTTATTTGTTATCTATAGTTTTTTTGTTTTGTTTTGTTTTTTGTAGTTGTGGAAAACCCAGTAGTGATTCATACATAGAAAATCAATTTCAAAGTTTTTACTAAAGGTGTGCAGCACCCTCCTCCCTGTCCCGAGGGCATGGTTCATAAACTCTTCATATCATTTATATTTTCATTCAATGTAAGCCACAAATATTGTCTAGAGTTGGAGCCAGAAAACATGACTCATGTTATTCAGTGACTCTTTGTACCTCAAAATCTTACCAATTTATAAGAGATTGTAAACACTTTCTTTAAATTGTATGTATTAATGTTAGCAGTATAATAATAATAATTTAGATCATGAACATTTTAATTGAATAAGGCTGGTTACAATTTAAACTAAATTTAGATCTAGGTTATTTTTCTCTCTAATTCATTTATCAACCAAGTAATTTTTTAGCATGGAATTCAAGAGTTAAAAATAATTGCAAATAGTATGTAGTTCACAGAAAAACAATTACGAATTACAAGGAGGTTAGTTTCACAGACAACTCTCCGCAGTTGACAACCAAAAAGAAATCTCTAAAACCTCCTCCTGATTAATTATATTCTGATCAGGGAGTCGCTTTGTCATATTTTGTTGTAATTTGTTTCCTGAGACTCTCACATGTGTGTACGAAGAAGGCCCTTGTGTTTATACTGCAGAGCAAAGAGCAGATAAATACACTTTTACAACAGGTCATCTGGGTTAGCCTGGTCTGAGATAGGAGGAGAGTTACACAGCTCAACTAGGTTACCGCTATTTGTCTTCTTAAATCTCTGCTGCTCTAACATCCTGCAAATTGTATTTAGGTCGTGGCAATTCAGTACAGATCAGAGCCATTCATCAGAATGAAAAATCATTGCTCCAATGTTAATTTGGACTAAGAAACACAACTGCTTGGCAAAAATACAATTATTAGAGAATCATATCCAATAATCTATGTGTGTATTCTTTCCCACTAAGAGAAACAGATAAGAGAAATATAAGCAACAGCAGAAGTTTTCTTGATTTATATGGAGAGAGAACAAAGGGCTGATGGTGAAAATAAAGGATGGTTCCTTCAGGCTTGGTCTGTTACTCTTTACTCTCTCACGGGCCAGATCCCAGACACAGCACACTAGATATTACCACAGACAAATTTTTCTGTATGTTGATCCTTAGTCTTTGTTAAACTTACATAAAAGAATTAAAAATTGCAAAACCCTACAAAAAACAAGTGAATGGGAAGGTTCATTATCAGTGGAAAAATTTCAATAAGTTTCTGAAATGAACAAAATTATAATAATGGTATTTTAGTATTTATTTCATAAAGTTCTGTGTTTAATACTGGTATTTTATTTTTTAAAACATATTAAGAATTTATAGTATTTTTAAAATCATTGAAATTAAGTAGTTAATGCACTTCAAATAAAAGGTATAAATGTATTATAGAACATTATATTTATTTATAAGCATTTACCAAATATGTGTTATCTTTCTAAAATAAATTCTTAAAATATGGTATTATTAAAATAAGAAAATATTATATAAAATGAGGAAAATGTAATAAATTAGAAAAAATTAGAAATAAAATAATGTNAATTAAAATGACTGAGTAAAAGATATGATCTTTTATTTATGTTTTCCTTTGAAGGTAGTCTATAACAGCACTATTCACAATAGCCTAAAGATGGAAACAACCTAGATATCTATCAACAGATGAATGAATGAACAAATCATGGTAGGGAACATTATTTTGCCATAAAAAGAACTGAGTACTGATACATGCTACAAGGTGAT
>NW_007743948.1:17512-17782 GCF_000696425.1 Galeopterus variegatus
TTGAAGTCTGGACAAATAATTCCAAAAGTAAAGGTGAATATTCTTCACTTAGGATTGGTCTAATTATTGAACTTAAAGAGTGGTCAAAGTTACAGAAATCCCCCATTTGAAAGAAAATTGCTTTTTCCATTCTATGTCTGTAAGTGGTCAAAACATTGAGCTTTCTGTCTCATATCCCCAAACAGCAATTAAGGCAACAAAATAAAATCAACCAAAATGCTTTCTGAGGTCATGGAGGGTTAAGCTAATACCACAGGGATTGTGTGGTAA
>NW_007743949.1:0-1203 GCF_000696425.1 Galeopterus variegatus
AAAAAAAAAAAAAAGATTCCTGTGTAAGAGTTCCAGTGTAGGCAATGCTCTTTGGGACTGGTAAAATAGCTGTGGTATCCTCAAAATGAGGACTCCACCTCTGAGTCCAGGGTGGCTGCTTCAGCTCTTACCATCTCATCTGTATCCCAGCCACCAGAAAGAGGAAGGGTACAAAGGGAGCACGTGCCTATCCTTGTGCACATAGCTTTCACTCATATGCCATTGGCTAGTACTTAGGCTCATGGTCACACGATCAATTGTGGGGCTAACCTTCTAGCTAACCTTCTCCCTCTATGACTATGGATATTGATTTACAGCAAGTGGTCCTTGCCTTAGGTGGGAAGAGTAAAGGGCAAATGCTGGTGCTGGCTGGATTTGTCCCTATTAAAGAGCTTTCCATAAGTTCCACCAGCAACTTCCAGCTATAGTTCACTGATGAGGATTGTGCCCCACAGCCACCAAGGAGACTGGAGAATGTGCATTTGCCCCAAACAAAACTGCATTCTCTTTAAGGCAGAAAGGGAAATGAGTATTGAGTGTGGAACCAGCAGTGTCTCCTCCTGCAGGGAGAGAGGATATTTCAAAGAATGGGCCATTGAGGACACGATGCCACAAAGTTGAGTTGTGAGATGAGCAAGGCCAGGCCAGGGGTGTGGTAAAGAGGAAGCAAAGAGTAGTGGGGGCAGAGGCCATCCGGGGAGACTGGGCTGAGAAGGGGAGGCAGCAGAACTGTCAAGGGATGGGGAGTCGTGAACGAGTTGAACAAAGACTTCTGTCCCATGAGGGGAGACCTGAGAGTAGAAGGAGAGAAGAGTGAGATAGTCAGGATGTCAGGGACCTCACCATACACAAAACTTTACTAAAAATGGATCATAGGCCTAAATGTAAGAGCTGAAACTCTTAGAAGAAAACAGGAGCAAGCCTCTGTAACCTTGAATTAGGCAATAGTCTCTTAGATATAACACCAAAAGCGTAAGTGACAAAAGAAAAAATATATAAATTGGACTTCATCAAAATTAAAAGCTTTTGTATCTCATGAGACATAGTCGATGAAGTAAAAATCCAAGCCACAGAATGGGAGAAAATAATTTGCAAATCATATATCTGATAAGGGACTTGTATCCAGAATATGTAAAAAACTAATTTTTGGGGCCGGCCCGGTGGCGCACTGCTACAGTGCGCCGCTTGAGAGCGCGGCGGCGC
>NW_007743949.1:6846-7437 GCF_000696425.1 Galeopterus variegatus
ACAAAAAAAAAAAAAAAAAAAAAAAAAAAAAAAAAAACAGTGTGTCTTGGTGAGAGCTACGTCCCCTTCCTTCCAACACAATCACAAAGCCAGGAAGCAGGAGAGCACCGGCAGCTTCTGTTATAAATTGAGCCTGGTGGGGAGAGATGCAGATGAGAAAGGGAATTGAGTCACTGAGAAACCACTGTGCTACCCGCTGCCATGCTGTTGGTTTAATCTTTGTCCACTGGCTTCCCATTTTTTGTTACCCGCAGGTAACCAGGACTCATGTGTTCTCTCATTTATTTTCTTCTACCAACTTCTCTGTGCTTTAGCCCTTCTCTGCAAAAAGCAGGATGTTTCCTAGTAGGAGTGGAATTGGGGAGGTCTATCCTTTTTCTTCCTCATGAGACATGAAGTGAGAAGGAAGCAAAGGTGAGACTGGGTGTGGTGTAAATTGGCATTTCTGATGATGAACAGCCTATGAGCGCTCTTTAGTGGACTCCCATCTTTCCGTAAGCATACAAGAGAAAAGCCATAACAATCTTGAATTGATACACAGTAAAAGCACCCCTTTCTAATTACCCCATGATGCGTTCCCTTTTCCTATGT
>NW_007743949.1:9127-9796 GCF_000696425.1 Galeopterus variegatus
AAAAAAAAAAAGGAACTAATATTCACTTTATACATGAAAGTTTCTCATCTCTGAGTAATTTTGCTTTTGTTTAGTATTTGTTGTGGTCTCTCATTCAGGCCTCTGATTCGGAGGGCATAAATCATCCTGTTAAGTCCTCATCTACACCTGGAGTGTGGTATTCATGGATGGAGTGGAAGGAATTCTTTCTGGTCCCTCCTCCTTCTCCCTGCTTTTCTGTTGGAGACTCAGGGATGAGGAGAGAGCAGCTGGATGTGGAGGGGGATCTTTACTTCATTTGGTGTGAAGTGTGACGTTTTGGTGTGAAGGTTGCTTGCAGAGATGCTTTTTAGCAATGTCTCAAGTGACAACCTTTGTCTCACTCTGTGGCTAGGAAGTGATTGTGTAGGTGACTTATAAACCTCAGTGACTGAAAGGTCAGGGTGCCGGGAGGGTTCCTAACATTGCTGGAAACAAAGTCAGATTGGTAGGACCTTCAGCCAACACTGACCATTTCGCTTTTCAACTGCGTAGCACTGTGACTGTAAAACATATATGGGTACTTGATTATATCTAATCAGTTGCTTTTTTATTACCTGATTTATATTTTCCCAACTATTTTGTTTGTATAAATCATGTTGACCTAAAGAAAAGGCCTGGGTCCCATGACTTTGGGTAAACTTCCCCACC
>NW_007743949.1:14014-15258 GCF_000696425.1 Galeopterus variegatus
TTGATACACAGTAAAAGCACCCCTTTCTAATTACCCCATGATGCGTTCCCTTTTCCTATGTTTCTCCCCTCCCCTCCAATAAATAAATGAAAAATAAAAATAGCCATGGGAATGATCAAGCAGATTTGTGCTGTTACATTCCGGGGATTTCACTTTATGGGCTCAGATAAAAATTTTTTCCCAACATGGTCAAGCGTGTGTATGCGCAAACTCTGTGGATGGAATGAGTTGATGGGGCTTGGCAATAAAATGCATGTGCCAATCCAGCAAGGTCAAACTTTATGATTTTATTTTCCTTAAAGCCCTGTGATGTCACATTATTTCAGAATAGATTCTTGTTCAGCTTAGGTCCCTGCTTCTCTGAAGCCTCCTCCAGGTGGGTGTGTGGGAAGCTGTGGATTGACGCATGTGAGGCGTGTTTGCTGCCTCCTCTGATGCCCATGTTTTGTCTCCTGTCTCTGTCAGGCGGGGCAAGAAGCACAGCATCATCCTGAGGACGCAGCTGTCGGTGAGGGTCCATGCCTGCATCGGTGAGTGACATCTGCTGGAGGGGATGCTTGCTGTTTGCCCTCGGTGATTAAACATGCAATGAGAACCACCACTTATGGGAATAGAATATTCACTGTTATGCTGTCTACTTGGGCTAGCTCCTTAGAATTTTAGTGACACAATTGCAGGCAATAATTTTTGAAGCCCTGTTTCATTCTGACTTCCTTTGCTGTTTGGTTAGTGACTGGAGCTTGGGGTAAGACAGACTGTAGATGAGGTTCTTTTTGGCAGTGCTGGGGGAGATGAGGTTCCCCTGGGGCTGTGGCAGCATGAACTTCTAGCCTATTGAAGTGATCCTCACGTGCCTCCTGGTGCCTCTGTGAAGTCATTTGTGGAGAGGTGGAGTCTGAGGCTCCAGGTGCGGTCAGGTGATTGAAAGGGAACTCTTGGGCCAGCACAGGATGGGGACAGAAGTGGATACAGAGCAAAGTGGTGTTCAGCGAGCAAGTGTATTTGTGGTTCAGAAATACACTCGTCTGCAGCCACTCAGGGACACCACCAGGGCCATTGCAGCAGCCAGTGCTTGTCCTGGAATCACTGGTTTCCCTACCTGTAGACATGCGTTCAGTGGAGTGAAACCAATTATTTATGCTAAGTAGACAACCTCCATGTGAATGGTCTCTAAAGCTGTTGCCCAGTTTCCTCCTGGCATTGGGCCAAATTGAGCAAGACTTTAATATCATTAAAAAAAAAAA
>NW_007743949.1:16517-17777 GCF_000696425.1 Galeopterus variegatus
TAAATCATGTTGACCTAAAGAAAAGGCCTGGGTCCCATGACTTTGGGTAAACTTCCCCACCCACATCCTGGGTCTAGAAAAAATCCAGGCACATCCAATGCTGAATACTGTTAAAGTTAAATATTGAAATATAGCTGAAAACCACTAGAGATTTGGGACATGAGTATGAATTGTTGTTTCCTAGGAATAGTAAAGCAGTGGATAGCAGAGTTGCACTAAAATAGGCTAGATCCAAATGAACTAACTCCTTTTAAGAAAATTCAGTCTTTTGCAGTACGTGCTTAAATATTTCAAAACAGAAATTTTTCTAAATAGGTTCCATGTTAATGATTCGCTGCATTAGCTTCTGTATTCTGTAATCCCATTAGTAGATGTAAAACACATGCCCTATCCCATGGCATGCTGAGATTTGACAGCCAGTCAAGCCCACTATTGACTGGGACATGCATGTCTTCCTGCCCCAGGGTTGAACTGGGTGCTTACACAGTGTGCTTACTCACAAACCTCCAACTGCACTGGTTCTTGGAATTATGTAATTTAATGAAATGGTACCTATTTTATAAACTGATTAAATATGAGGGTAAAAAGTAACTGCCTCTTTGAAAATTCTTGAATATTTTGGAAAAGACTCAGAATTACTCACCCAAAAGCATTTCTGCAAGTTTAAGTAGGTATGACAACTATAAAAGGTGGGGGAGTATTGTAAAAATCTAGAAGCATTCTACTCTTCATGAGTGTCTTCAGTTCTTTCTTGACTTCAAAGAAACTGAGATTGGGAATCAGACCTTGTTATTGGAGTGGCTCATAACACGAAATTCCAGTCGGTAGATCCTTATGCAAACAACTGTTTGTATTTCATCCTAGTTCACCCAGGACGTTTGGTCACCATAGCTGTAAGTTAATATAAAGTTTTCAGGTGTGTCCGCATTGTTTTTAAAGGACTTTCTGCTTTAATCAGTTTTTTACCATTAATTGCATCAGGCCTGATTATATCAGAAGAAAGGGTATGACTGCATAAATTAACATCAGCACTCAAGAAGGAAAAATTTTTCCTTTGTATTAAAAACCCTCTTTCTCACTGCATTTTCCTCTATTGGCATGATCTGGAATAGTTTTATTGCAATAGTGCTAAATATTATCCTTTGGTTCTGTATAGGAAATGGACTGTGTGCATCATGTTTATGAAGTACCTCCTCCCATTGTGAGATATTATTTCCAAGTGGCAACATTAGATGGAGTGTCTTTGGGATGAAAAAAAAA
>NW_007743950.1:0-1854 GCF_000696425.1 Galeopterus variegatus
AGGCACCTGCACTTACATGTTGCTTATTAATCATGAACAGAAATGGATGGGGATGCATGCGTGTCTGCAGTTGAAGTGTGGGACTTGGGGTGAGAAGCTGCATGAATGACTCTGATGGAATGGAGCAAGGCACTGATCTCAATCCAGGCCAATTTCCATGAATAAATTCAAAGGATACCTCTCTCCCCCAAACTGAATGTGCACAAAATTAATCTGTATATCATGTGCTGTTTGGAAATGTCTCAAATAACACAAAGGATGTGCAGCAGCTTATTTATAATTCTGGCTGATCCATCAGTTGAACTAATTATGTAGTAAAGGCCAGTCTTCCCATTGTTTTAGTTTCCTTATGTATGAAATGAGGATAAGGATTCCTGTTTCATGGACTCTGTAAGAATTGTGGGGATCACGTGAATTGACAGATGAAAACACGTAAGATGGTACGTGACTTGCAGTGAGTATCATCTCGACATTAGTAATTGTCACCACCAGAGCTATCATCATCCAGCAGGACAAGGGCTCAGAAAACTGGCACTGCAGTCTGAGTACCACCATCTTTAGAAATTTGCCTTTTTCCCATCAAAATGTTAGTCAGTTTATTGTATTTTTCATCTTTGGGGTTCCCAGTCAATACCCAATACAACACCAGTTGTTTTCAGAGACTCATTGTAGTGCATGAGGTGAATGCCCACTCATGAAATTTTCTGTAGAGATAGGAGGTCGTTCAAGCTAAGTCAGGAAGGGGCGTATGATCTCATGAGGGTTCTCCAGTGTGCTGCATGGATAGTGGATCACGTGCTTTCCCAAATGAAATATGTGAAGGGAAAGTCAGCCTTTGAGCTGACAAGCTTGCCTTGGCACAGAAGACTTGCTGGCAGGGTGCAAGCACAGGCACACAAGCTGGACCTTGTGGAGTTGAACACAGCCTTCCTTCAGAAGGACCCAGTGCATAAGCAAAAGTTTCACTCCTGACTTTTCCAAACTTTTGGACCAAAGCCTTATGCTTCCTTCAGTAATTTTGTGATTCTTGCTTCATCATGCCTTGGATTCAATTGCACATAGAAACTGACAGATATGTTGTGTGCTTGAAAATAATCAATTAGTAATATGCATTTATTGTGTTAACAAATTCTTGTTTCCTGAGAGATTTGTTTAAGCCAACAGCAGGGAGTCCTCAATGAGAAGGCATCTCCAAACATCTCTGACAGTTTGATTGGCAGCAATTTACGGAAACTGTAATGGTGTCAAAACTGGCCACTTCTCAGCCAGTGGACAGGCTGCTCTCCAGCACGCTGACTGTGTCTGGCCTGTGCTCCGTGCAGATCCATCTCACTGGAGTAAGTCAACTCACGAATCCACCTTGCTGTGCAGTCATTATCTACAGGTGTCTCTGTCGTCCACTGAACAGCTGACCCTCTGGGGAAGGAATACACTGCTTACCCTCTGCCTCGGCTTACCCATCTCCTGGACCCCGCCCACACGTGATACCACTCAGTGTCGCCTTCTGAATTAATGGATGGTGAGTGATGAACACAACTTTATTTGGTAAACAGACTGTTGAAAGGATGTGTGGTGTATTACTTTGTTAGGGCTGCCATAACCAAGTACCACCAATTGGTAGGTTAAGGCAGCAGAAATTTGTTCTCTAGCAGTTCTGGATGCCAGAGGTCCAAAATCCAGGTACCAGAGGGGCCATGCTCCTTCTGAAACCTGAAGGGAAGTCCTTCCTTGCTGGCAATCCTTGGCACTCTCTGGCTTGTTGCTGCCTGCCTCCAATCTCTGCCTCCATAGCCACCTGGCATACTCCCTGTCTCTGACTTCATGTGACACTCTTTTTACAAGGACATCTGCAAA
>NW_007743950.1:2095-9803 GCF_000696425.1 Galeopterus variegatus
TCCATAGCCACCTGGCATACTCCCTGTCTCTGACTTCATGTGACACTCTTTTTACAAGGACACCAGCATATCAGGTCAGGGCCCACACTCCTCCAGTGTGAGCTCATCCTAACTGATTACATCTGCAAAGATCTATTTCAAATAGGACCATACTATGAACTATTGGGGGTCAGGAATTCTATATATATTTTTGAGGGGACACAATTCAACCCAAAATAGACAAAGTGGCAATTAGAGCTGAAATTAATGACTAAGACACTCTACTAAGCAAAGCTCTTCAAAATGTTCGGGTTTTATTGTTTGTTTGTTTTTGCCATGCTATAAGCTGATTATCTGAACAGGAAAATCACAGGTCGACAGAGTCGGCTTAGTGACTGAAGTCCCAGAACACTAGCAATGCACCTTTTCCAGGGCAAGAAGACAGCAGATAAAAGACATATAATGGGCACATGCTTGGAAATCATGTCTGACAGGGGAGGGAAAGTTTCGGAAAATGAAAGGAAGCTTATTTTATGGAAGAGAATGTTTAAGGAGGGTGAGGAGTGACGTGTTTACAAGCCAAGGAACCCCTGGCGGCTCTGCAAGCCTTGCAAGCTGGAAGCGGCAAAGGAGGATTCTCCCCCAGAGCCTGCAGAGGGAGCAAGACCCTGCCAGAAGCTTGATTCGGACTTCCAGCCTCCAGAACTGGGAGAAAACACATTTCTGTGGACTTATGCCTCCTGGATTGTGGTTCTTTGAGATGCCAACCCTAGGAAACTAAACCAACCCTGTACTGGGCCCCTTCGCCCCAGCGCTTGGCGACGACAGTGGTGATCGGTTCTGTCTGATCCATTGCACAAGTTGATGCGCGTGTCTCCTCCTTCCGCAAGCGAAGGTTCAGAGGAAGGTTCACCAAGCGGGGACCTCAGCAGAATACTGCCAACCGGACACTGCGTGGATGTCAGGCCAGACAGAGGCCACTCGGCCAGCGGCTTGCATGCCACGTAAATGTAATGTAGATGTGACTCAGGTTAGAGTATCTGTGCAGACATGCCACTAAGAGTTGCCCTGTCCATGACAGAAGTGTCTAGGCAGGATACTCATTAAATAAATCAGGGTTTGGGGTGGAGGGTGGGTTTAAACGTTAAGGGAGGAGGGAGAAGGCGGTGTGTGATTGCAGTTAAGCGCACGTGTGTCAGAGTCAAGGGCGGGGGTTCCACCACTGGGCCGGTGACTCGCAGCTAACAAGCCCCCTTTCTCCAACCTGTAGATGGAGTCTCTCTGGGGGTAGCAGAGGCTCAGAGATGTTGCCAGGCTGTAAGACCCACAGAGAAGAGCGGCCCCTCCATGTCTGCCTGATTAGCCAAAGGCACTGCCAGAGGCGGGGGCTGCTTCGCACTCTCCTGTCCTGGCTGCATGGCCGTGGACAAGTCTGCGTACAGCTTCCACACGCCCACCTGGACGTCAGAGGTGCTGACCCCGGATTCCTCCCTCAGGAGCAGCCTGAGGACTCCATGAGATGATCCTTGCAAACTCTGTTTAGAACGGATTTTGTTTTTGTGCTCCTTAATGTTCCATGAGGGATGGGTGACTCACTGAAGAGCCAAACTGGAGCCAGGGAGGGACCCCCCTCCCCATCCCACTCAACACCTTCCAGAACTGAAGGGCCCATAGACGCCATTTGCCACCTTCCTCCTGTGTGTCAGGAGGTGAGGAGCAGAGAGGATGTGGACAGTGGGGCCTGCTCACCACATCAATGCAGAAATAAGGTGGCAGGGGTCGCAGGGACCATGCCGTGGCTGTGGCTGGGCCTCCTGTGGTGGGAACAGCCTCAGGGGCTTCTGAGGATGGCACTCGGGGCTTGCGTCACAGGTGTGCCATCAAAGGAAGACCAGGGTTGGGCCAATGTTCTGCGTCACCATCTTAAGTTACCAATAGTTTTTTTTTTCCTTTTTGTCTTTTTTCGTGACCGGTAACGGGATCGCAACCCTCAGTGTTGCGCTGGCACCACGCTCAACCAGTGAGTGGACCGGTCTCTATATGGGATCTGAACCCTCGGCAGGAGCAACGCCGTGCTCCCAAGCACTGCACTCTACCGAGTGCGCCACCGGGCCGGCCCAAGTTCCCAATAGTTTTGAACAAGCCCCCCCCACCTCTTTCATTTCTCACTGGGCCCCCAGTTCTGCCTCTGGGTGCAGGACGTTTGTCAAGCCTATCCCACGGCAGGCAGAGGCCTCTCCTGCAGCTGCTGACTCTGAGGAGGCCTTGACCCCGCTGATCTCTCCTGCACCTCACCCTCAGCCTCCTGCTAACTGCGGTCCCCCCACGGCTGCTCTGGCTCCTCTGGCTTCAATCTCTCTCTCTCTCTCTCTCTCTCTCTCTCTCTCTCTCTGTCTTTGTACTCTTGGCTTCCACAAATCCCTGCACCCCTCGGTTCTATAACAGAAACTCTAAAAGGGGACCTCCCATGCCTGAGAGCTATTGGTGAAATTAAACAGCATTTACCCTTGGGGTCAGGCACCAGCTCGGGGCACTGTGGCACGGGGACTTCTCCACATGCTGAAGGCCTGGCATGCACTGTGGCTGTTCCTGGTGCTGGATGTGTGACCCTGGAAGATGCCTTGTGCCTGGTGGTGGGCAGCAGTGCCTGCTTACCTGGCTTCCTGCTGCAGGTGTGGTTCCCAGTCCAGCACCCGCAGCGGTACTCCAGCTATTACGATGCCACATTATCAATATTATCTCCTAACAGGAGAAATTACTTTTCCTTTTAGTTTGAAAAGGAGTGTTGTTCTGCTACTGAGAAAGATCACTGCAGATGTATATATTAGAACATTCTGTCTTTGTTACCTAATCATGAAAAGTCTTGTATGACACGTTTGGATTGGCAATAAAAAATATTTTTTTCTGAGTATGGGGGCATTATTTCTTTTTACCAAATAATCCTTCATATATAATCTAAAGATTTCTTTTTAATTTCCAGAAAATACATGAATGACATCATTTCCTTTCATCTGATGGTGCAACAGAAAGTGAAAGGATTTTTTTCTTCTCTCATAGGAAAACACAAGTGTACATAGACTATCTCTTAGGTGATGTTTAGATTGTTTTCATGGCTTTAATTTTCATACATTGAAAATACTTTTCCTCTAGCCACCTTACCCTTTTTTCATATGAGCCTGTTTATAGGTAGACACTTGAAGCTCTATCTACAATTGCAATCATTAGTATCTAGCGCTTCATAAATATCCCTTTAAGATGCTATTTGATACCTTCTATAGTCTTGGAGGAAACAGTCCGGATACTCCTGTTTCCAAAGCAGCTAAATGTATTACAATAAATTTGCTTTCTCTGTGCTGTGGAATTGGAAACCTATAAGATGGTGAGTAAGAAAACTGATACCACTGCTTATCTGTCCAAAAGCTAGTGGTGTTAGGAAGCCCAGTAATTGAAAAATGGATAGCATTGATATTTGAACCTTTTTATATAACCTTTGAAGTATAAGCCTTATGGGGAATAAATTGCTTTTTGTAACAAGAACAATGTCAGATCCCATATTTAGAAACCGTGCACTTAATTCATTTTCAGACGGAGAAACTCATGTTGTCTTGTTGGGAAAAACATTGCAAAATGGATTAAGCTTCACCCTGGAGAGATGATAACCTAATATAAATAACTGCAGGCTGATCTTTATTAGTTACTGAGCAAATATTGCCAACTAGGACAGGCGACCTTCAATGGTGATTGATCTAGGATAAATCATCAACAACGTTGTCTTCGGAGAATAACTTTGGGGCATTTTGGGATCTATAGTCTCTTCTTATTTAAGGGATGTGATGAAGATAATGTGCGGGAATGGTAAGAGCATCTTATTTAATGGTGAGGATTAGACTCACATGGGGCAGAGTGATGACATCCGATCCTGCGGTGGGCGGATTGTTCCATGTTTGTTGAACTGATCAGAACTACAGGAAAGGGGTGCTCAGCTGAAACCTACACCTGACAAAACTTCTCAAGTTTAGGAGTGTCTTGCCTGAGCTCTGTGTTTCATCAGTTCTGTACCAATGAATAATTTACTCAGCTTGACATTGGGTAACCAGATCGTCATAGAACCCGGTGTATATTGTAACTCAGAACAGGGAAAGATCGAGGGAAGAAGTGAGTTATGTGTGCATTATCCTGAAGCAGTCAGCCAATTCAAAGAGGGAAAATCATTCAAAAAGGTTGTTGTCACAAAAATTAAATATAATTAAAAAGAAACAGTAACAAATTCGGATATTTGCCCTGAGTTTCACTTTTCAGGTGATCTTCTCATGAGAAAAATGGCTATATTGTTCCATTTCTCTCTCTTCTTTTTAAAACTTTTGTTTAATATGTAAATTTCAACATTTCAAAAGCATTAGTAGTCTTCATACTGCTCAGCTGTGTTCACTCAAAACAATTGCACAGAATGATACATCGTTGCTTCCACCCATGCCCTGTGGTGTTTCAAAAAGCTGCAGCATGGCAGCCCTCAGAGGGGACAGCGAGGGACACATTTTTAAAAGCCCTTGGCACATGGGAGAGTCAACCTAATCTTTCTAAAGAGACTACTTTTTGAGAGATAATGAGGATTTGTTATCCTAAAACTCTTCCTTCTTAAGCTTTTTCATTGGACGACCCCATGATGGACAGACAGCTACTGCTCACATCGCCTCCATCCACACCCCGTGGAAGAGGAGGGATCGAGGAAGCTGGTGGTGGGCTGGAGGGGGAGACTGAATCACGGATGTGCCCTCTCTCCTGCTCTGGACCTTCCAGAATTCTACCTACCACTAAGCCAACACAGGAAGACTGTCTTGCAGAGGAAAATCACTGTCTAAGGCCACACAGTAGCCATTGCAGCAGGACAACTGGTGGGTCTGTTTAAGTGATGTGGGAGGGAGTGTACTGTATTTTGTAATATATCAGCAGATATTTTTTAGATAAAAGAAATAAGTGGTAAATTCATCTCTTTCTCCATTACCAATTAAAAATGTGAATTATTGTGGTACATCAATTGCTTTAGGGTAAATTTCAATAATTAAGTTTTTAAAAATAAGTAATTAATTTTAGAATATTTTTAGATTTACAGAAAAATTGCAAAAGATAGTACAGAAAGTTCCCCTAATATTAATATTATATACTTGTATGGTATACATGCTATGATTCGTGAACCAATATTAATGCATTATTATTAACTGAAGTCCATACTTCATTTAGTGTTCATTCGTTTTTACCTAATGACCTCCTCCTGTTCCAGCTTCTCGTCTAGAACATCACATTACATGTAGTTGTCCTATCTCCTTAGACTTCTCCTGGCTGCTATGGTTTCTCAGACTTTCCTCACTTTTGATGACCTCGACAGTTTTGAGAAGTAATGGTCAGGTATTTTGTAGGCTGCTCCTCAACCTGAGTATATCTGATGATTTCTCATGATTGTGTGACTACTGGGCTTCTGAGTTCTTGGGAAGATGACATGGCGGTGAAGTGCCATTTACATCACATCAAGGGAGCATGCTCTTAACGTGACTTACCACTATTGATGTTGGCCTGGGTACCTGGCTAAAGTGTGTTTGTCAGGTGTCTGCCCTGTAAAGTTACCCACTCCCACCCCATTCCATACTGTACTGTTTAGAAGAAAGACATTTAAGAAGTAGGTAATTATGCTCCATCTGCATAAGGACAGAGTGTCTACATAAACTTTTTGGAGTTCTTCTACAGGGGATTTTATATTCCCTCACATTCATTCACTTAATCATTTATTTATATCAGCATGGATTCATGGATATTTATTATATACTATGGGTTGTAGACCAATATGTCTTCATTCTGTTGTTCAAATTGTTCCAGCTTTTGCTGTTTGCTCCTGCATCTCTTGACACATCCCCATCAGTGTGTTTGTGGTTGTGTCTGTGGTTGTGCGTGTGTGTGTGTCTAGCACCTCCCTACTTTGTGCCACATAAGATGCTCCAGGCTCATCTTACATATTTACGGCTCTTGTATATCTCCTGCTCTAGTACTATAATCAGCTAGTTCTCCAAGGAGTCCTGGTTCTTTTACTACTAGAAACCAAGGTCTGGGTGCCAGGTGAGTAATTAAGTTTTAGTTGAGAAAAATAGGAGCAAACATTGGAAGAGCAGGCAGGCTGGAGCACTGGACTTTAGCTTTAAGTGTATAATTCTTGGGTCACTAACTAGCTTTGGGGATTTGGGCAGGTTGGTTCCTCTGTGACTTAGCCTCATCATTGTTAACATGGCTGTAACAACAGAACACAGCTCACAGGGCTGCTCTGAGAACTGAATGAATTAAAGCCCAAGCAGATCTTGGAACACTGTCTATTACACCGTTGAGTGCTTAACAAGTACAAGCTTATCTGTCAGTCCTTTGCCTGTTGTGCCTTGATGTCCTCTCCTGACTTTGGTATTCTGCTCTCTACTGTACTGGTGGGTGGGAGTGGGCAAATTCCATACCTGGTTCTCTTGCCAGTTGGCTCCTTTTTGGGATCTGCCAACTGGAAAATGCACAGGAGATCATAAGGCAGGATCAGGAGAGAAGCTTCCTTCTCTGCTGCCACCTCATGGGCAAGTGCTGGTGGTTGCCATGGCAGCAGCAGGGGTGGTAGGGATCCAGACTCAGACAGGGTGGTGAGTGGGTAATACCTTTTAGTTGGCCAACTGGTTGGAAGTTTCCCCTGTTCTGGAGACAAAGAGCTGACTGTGGCAGTGTTTCTAGCCGCAGGTGCTGGTGGGAGCCCTGTGCAGGGGCACCGGCTTTCCTGACATGGAGATCAGCCTCCTTTGTGCTCCCCAACACCCCTCCCTCTCCCTTTTCCTCTTACAGACATTTTGACACCAAGGCAACCAACCACGCATTTATATCCCTATCTTTCCAATATCTAGGGAAGTTTTTGTTCTGGCTGGTAAAGCATTATTATTATTATTATTATTATTATTATTACTACTACTACTACTACTACTACTACTACTACTACTACTACTACTACTACTACTACTACTACTACTTTATTACTACTTCTAGTGAATAATTAAGATATATAAGCACTTTCTGTATCAACTCATTCTTTTGCCACAGTTGTCCTGGGTGAGATGTAGATTTCTGAAATTATTTGGTTGTCCTTATATTAGAAGTCACCCAGTAAGATGTAACTGATAGTGAAATAGAAAGTGGGCAGATTCTTCCCTTCTTTTATGAAAATCAGAGTTACACATAATTACAGTGTTATGTGTGTATTATCTGCTATGCATGGAATCAGGAGAAATGGCTGCTTATTGTCAGTTCTGCCTTTGAATAATGGGGTGGGGTTTGGTGAGAGTGTACCTCACATCAAGGATTAGCCTTTTGGCTGATGCAGTTTTGTTAGGAAACATCCTTGCTTAAGGACAGGAAGACCCTTTGCCCAGCAGCTGTTGTGGGGCTGTCTGGCAAATGCGACTCGACGGTCCTACCAGGATAAAGAATGTGTCCTGATGTGGAGAAAGGCACCCAGTGGGACAGAACTATGAAAGCAAAGCTCATCTTTTTGAGCTTGGCAAAGATCCATTATGTTCCTTATATCTTTTTATAACTCTGAAATAAATCTCACTGAGGCTTTCCAGATGGTGCTGAGGATAAATTGTATGTGAGCACTTTCCTCTGTGTGTGCCAGCCTATGTCTACATCACTATCACAACCAGTTAAAACTTTAGTTGAT
>NW_007743950.1:12923-15119 GCF_000696425.1 Galeopterus variegatus
TTTTTTTTTGTCTATTACACCTATCAGTTATCAACGAAAGAGTGATGAATTATACTGCTGTAATTATAGATTTTTCAATGTTTTCTTGTATTCTGTTATTCTTCTTTGTATATTAGAGGCTATTACTAGGTAAAGGAAACTTTAGAATTATGTCTTCTTAGTGAAGTTTTCCATTTATGCGATAGGATCATTTTAATATTAATATCTGTTGCTTTTTATTAATATAACTGAAAAGTTTTCTTTAAAAAAATATAATTTCTTGCCTACTGTTCCGTGTTTAATGTAGTTACAGTTTGTATTTTTATTTGTTTAGTAGTTTATCTTAAATATTTAAGAAGTATTCTTAACACCACCAATTCTAAATATGAGCAAAAGCTCTACCCCCTCTGAGCAATACAAATGCTTAGAATTCTTTAATTATGATCATCCTTCTGGTGCTAAATCTCATTTTTGTCTAGTACTTTAGTTCTACCTTGTTTTTATCCCCTCAAATGAGTGATCATCATTATTACTATTATTGCCTTATGCAGTTAGAGCTTAAAAGATGAACCCATATATTTACAATATTTTTCTATCATTGTTTCTTTCTTTTTCACCCTGTTTTATTTCTGTCGAATCAGTTTCCTTCTGTCTAATAGGTCTTCTGGTATTTTCTTTATTGAGAGTGTGCTAGTAGTAAATTATCGACAGTTTCCAACTTATGATGGTTTGGCGCAATTTTTCACCTTTAAGCTGGGTTTCTCTAAGTATTAAATGCATTTTCCACTTAGGATATTTTTGACTTGCCATGGTTTATTGAGATGAACCCCATCATATGTTGAGGAGCATCTGTATCTCAGTCCTACTAGATACAAGTACATGAACTTTAGAAAACTGTTTAGGGCTTTGTACTCAAATTTTGCATCCATAAAGTGGGGATAAGAGCAGTAGCTTCCTAATGGGGTCCTTGTGAGGATTAAAATATCTAAAAACACTTGGAATAGTATCTACATAAAAAGTGCATTGTAAACGTCAGCTGTTAATATTGTTTTCTGGAAGTATCCGTATTCACCCTCACTTATGAATGATAATTTAGCTGGACGGCCGATTTCAGGTGCATGGTAAATATTTTTCTCAGCATTTTGAAAATACTGTTAACCTGTCTTCTGCTGTTATTGTTGCTGCTGAGAAGTCAGTTGTCTGTCAAATATTGTTCCTTTGCAGGACATGATCTTTCCTCTCACAGTGCTGTTGAGAGCTTCTCTCTGTCTCTGGTGTTCTGTGGCATTGATATGACATGTCTAAGGGTTGATTTGTGTTAATTCTGCTTGTGATGCAGGGATTTGCTGTATTTCAACATTTCAGAATGAATTCTTTCCCTTCATCTGTTTCACAGTGTCTCTTCCCGGGGTAGTCTCTTCTCCCCTTCTAGAAATCATAGTCTTGTTTGCTGGACCTTCTTATTTTGCCCTCTGTGTTTCTTAATGTCTCCTTCATAATGTGCTTGCCACTCACCTACAGCATCTCAGCTCTACGTCCTCTTTTTATTTCCTAACCTGGGGTGTTAGGATTGAATATTACATTTTCTGTGGCTTGCTGACTTCCAACAGGGGGTGCCAGGGCAGACTGTGTAACAGTGGGAGGAGACGATGGGGTGCTCCTGCCCATTTGCTAGCTGTTGCTTCCAACGTTCCTCCAGCAGCCAGCCCGGCCCTCCCAGAACAAGTCTCACTGCACCCCCAGGTCTTGTAGCCAGGGGCGGCACTCCAGGTCCAGGCAGTGGTCTCTCTGTGTCCCTTCTTCTAAGCTCCTATGCCCTGATAACCCCAACCTCTTCCTCTAGTCCCAGCCCTAAGGAATTAGCAGCCTTGAGCTGCTCTGGGTTACCCTAGCTTTCCCTTCTTGTAAAGCCATGCATCAAATTTCTCCAGCAGAATACTTGCTGCTCCCTAGTTGTTTCTTTAATATTTACATTTCTTCTTCTAGTTTTGTCAGATTGTTCAGTTTTCCTGAGTTGTTGGGAAGAGGGTCTGATTCTTCCACTTGCTGGGGCTAAGCTCACTCTTCTGGGTTGCTTTCTTACAAGCCTCACAGTTTTGGGTGTTAACCCTCTTCAGACAAATGTTATCTGTGAGGCATGACTGTGGCTTGAGTTCAGAGGATGTCTGTCCAAATACTCAAATGGCATAATTGGCTGGGTACCATGCTTTACATAAA
>NW_007743950.1:15693-17776 GCF_000696425.1 Galeopterus variegatus
AGAGGATGTCTGTCCAAATACTCAAATGGCATAATTGGCTGGGTACCATGCTTTACATAAATACACGAGCTTGCGGGTGGGGAGTCCTAGTTATGAACATAACATGGAGTCCTGTTATGAACTTGATCCTCAAAGCAATGTACAGCATGGACTATGGTTACAACCTCCCCGAAACAGTTTCTTCCAATGCTGGGCAGACAGATTTCATTTCTGGTCCCTTTAGAGACCTCAGTTCCAGCTCCTTAACTCACGAGTGCTCAGGTTGACATCGCTTGTCCATTGCAGGTGCCACGTCACTCCCAGCACCTTCTTCCCTCCCCTGACACAGGTGTGGAGCTAAATCACATGCATCCTGTGCAGGGTTTCAACCTCTTTATTTTTTGATACCATCCCTATTTTATGCAAGTGGGGTTATTTATCGAGAGTGTGTTGGTGATATTGTCTCCAGCATATACGGATGTTTATAATGGGAGCATCTTCACATTCTCCCCTGCTCATATTGTGGCAAGTGGAAGTCCTCAGCTGCCTCAACGGTAACAGCAGATGAGACAAAGTAATCATCCTGAAAACACTCAATCAAAGTCACCTGGAGCATCAGGGTTTTTTTTTTTTTTCCTCTTTCTTTTTTTCTGGTCAAGGAGATTTATCCGTGATAGCAATAAATGTTTTTCAAGTTGTTAGTCACTTTTTGAGCAGCGAAATACTACATGCCAGTTTCTGTGCTCCCTGGCAAGTCACAATGAAGTTTGAACAAAGTGCATAAACGTAACGGTCCAAATGCGGTTCTGTTCAGCATGCATTGGACAGCTCAGCGCCATGGGGAAAACACATCACGTGAGGACACAGTGTAAACCTGACAATGAAATGCACTTCAAAGTAAGGCGTCCCATGAGGGACAAGATAAACAGTCATTGCAGCAACTGACATTGCAGCAAGCGTGTTAGCAAGTACCACTCATACCACGCTTGTCACCACAGGTATGGGATGCTGTCTACAGAAGAACCTGAGAGTGACTAGTCAACACAGCTGTTCCCTTAATTTGATGACTTAAATTATGTCAAATCTTTCAAATTCAACAGGATGAGAACATGGTGTGTGGCTTTCTTTGCTTTGCAAAAAAAAAAAAAAAAGAAAACAAAAAAGAAAAATTAAATTACAAAATTAACTACGTGTAAACAAATGTGAATCTAAGGAAAATATATCACCTTACCCCAAAACACAGGATACTTTCCCTTCAGAGATGTAGGACTTTAAGTGCTCTTTTTCACGCGCTGTCAAATAAGCAGAAAAAGATGTAGTAACATTTGCTCCATGGTGCAAATGGCAGGTCAAAACCAAAACAAGAATCCTACGAGAGCTTTTGACAGGATGTGCTCTTCTCTGTTTTATGCACAAAGCTAGCCTTTACAGAAGCCACGACTTTCAGCATAGTGCTGCATTGCGATGTTTGTATTAATGCACAATATGTAAGTTGCCAACCTAACAGAGTAATTTGTAATAAACATGACTGGTGAGTTTAGAATTTATTTTTTCATACTAAAGTTGGTCAGTTTTCTCAGTGCTAGAAAATGTCAGTATGGTATTTCAAATAAGAGAAAACATTATCAAGACTTTTATCCTGATTGACAACTGTTTCCTCTGTGCCCATGGGATAGGAAAGACAAAGACTGCAATGAACTAAGTAGCTCTCAGATAGAATGTACCATGTGTAGGAAGTCCAACGAGCTCAGCTTAGGAGGGCGGTTTCTGCGTTTTCAAATGCTGACACTGTTGAGAATAAAATTAAAACTGTGATTTTTAGATTCGACATATAACACATTTTTCAATTATGTTGGTGAGTATTTCATAATTTTACAGGAAACATTTGAAAAATATCATCCTCCAAACACAGTTTAAATTGTCTTGAAGTTTCACCTAAATTCTCTCTCTCTAAATTGAGTAGTTCTTATTGTGGAAGATGCTTTAACAGTTTTGCCTGTGAAGGCAGGAGAATTTGAAGTAAAAATTCCAAGTTGTTCCTCTCTCAAGATTTAGAAATTTTAATCAAAGAGTGATTTGAGACTGTACGGTAAACTGGCAAACC
>NW_007743951.1:0-621 GCF_000696425.1 Galeopterus variegatus
TGTACTTACAGTCCTCTGCCATTACTAATTTCTTTCACTCCCTGTGCCATTGAGTCTGACCTAGCCCTCCTAGCCATAGGCAGTTTAGCACATCTTACAGCTCATCTCAACCAAGATGCATTTCCCAGTTAGCCTCCACACTTCAGACACTGCCTTCATTTTAAATTCCTTGAGGACTTCTGTGCAAGTCCAGCATGTTCTCTGGATCCTGAAAGGGGAAATCAAAAAAGCATCAAGTCTAGATCAATNAAGAGACCTTGGTGACAGCCCTTTCCAATGGATGTTCACGTGTCTGACCTAGTGCTGTCCCTGATCTAGGATCCTGACAGGTATGCGGTGTACTTTTAGAAAGCCCCAGGACACAGTGGCCAGGGTTCACATTGGCCAAGTCATCGGCCATCCACACCAAGTTGCAGAACAAGGAGCATGTGACTGAGGCCCTATGCACAGCTAATAAGCTCAATTTCCCTGGCTGCCAGAAGGTCCACCTCTCAAAGAAGTGGGGCTTTACCAAGTTTCATGTGGATGAATCTGAAGACATGGTCATTGAGAAGTGGCTGATCCCAGATGGTTGTGGGATTAACTGCATCCCCAACCATGTCCCCCTGGACAAGAGGTGGG
>NW_007743951.1:6037-7755 GCF_000696425.1 Galeopterus variegatus
AAGACTCCCTCTGGCTTCTGTTCCCATCTTTGCCATTATCTCAGGGTCTGGATAGTACATGTCTCCTGGCAAGTCTGCAGCTTCATGCTGGCTGGAAAACAACTGTACATTTATGTAAATAATGTCATCTTGCTCCATAACCAAGGTTCACAATATCAAATAACTTCTGCAGCCAGTTAAGCCAACTGTGCTCCTTTCTTTGTGGGGGCCCAGCATGCAATGGCTGGATACAGCAGCCCTGGTAGGGTACACAGCCTGTTGCTTGTATGGGTTGCCCTAAGAGACCTTGAAGACAGCCCTTTCCAATGGATGTTCACGTGTCTGACCTAGTGCTGTCCCNTTATTAACTTATTATAAATTGTCTGAACAGGATCTAGTTTGAGGCACTAAGAAGAATAAAACATCAGTTTGAAAACAGCCTTTATCAGAGCAACATAAATTCTGCTAAAATTGAAATAAGAACAAACATCTAATTTATGGTGAAGCTTGGATGGAAGAATGGTGAAATCCTCGATCTTTTATGAAAAGTTTATGGGGACAATGCCCCAAAGAAATCATCAGGTTACAAATGGATAACTCATTAAAAAATTTTTTTTTCTTTTCTTTNACTAAGTTGACACAAGAGTTAGTGAATTTGCTTAACTTGGACAGATATAGTTCTGAAACTTGTATGTTTTTGCTACAAAGTCAAGTCAATTCTTCTAAGATAAATGAAGCAGTTTTGTCAATCAGCATGTGAAATACTAAAGGAAAATGATTTTTTGGTACTTGATTCACTTATTGGAACACTTTTAAGTATGCTTAAGACAACTTAGGTATGTGAATCTACTTTTCCAAATGTGAATTGTATAAAATCTATACACAGATTAAGTATTTCTGATTAATATTCAGCATCCAAATTCAAATATGCTATAAGAATAAAAAATACAGTGATTTTGAAAACTTAGTACAAAAAGAGAATGTAATATTCATACATCTCATTAGTAATAATTTTTTATATTCATTACATGTTGAAATGACACATTTTGGGTGTATTGGGTTAAATACTATTTCTTTTAACTTAAATACATGCATACTAGAAGCAATAGCCATTATTCAACAACACATACAAACAAAAAAATACACATTAGAAATATGCGATGATTGTCTATGGCGGATGTGGTTTGGATAGATGGATAATGAAATAAAGGAGTAAATAAGTGATTAAATGAGAGAAGCCTTGCATGGACCACTGGTGAAAGAAGGTCATAAATCGGGAGAATGATTAACCTAATCTTCTGTACATAAGATTCCTCCCCATCAAGGAAGTAAGAAAAAAAGCAATGAATAACCTGAAGTCTCAGTGACCCTTAAGGCCCAGAACATCAAAGGTGAAGGCAGAAAAGGAGGAGAAAGGTGTCTACAATCAAATTTCAAAGACCATGTTAGCACTGGCTCTCAGGGCTCTTTAAACCCTCCCCTCAAACCTCATTTCCTTGTCAGCTTTAGCATAAGTGAAGAATGCTACATGTGTGGCCTAATCACTCAACAGTCAGTTTAAATGGCTGAAGCCCATTTCTGCGCTACTATCAAGTTAGTGCCGCCTAGTGACATGTCTGTGAACTGAGTCCTGTGGGGAGGACACTGGGAGGGGCCCAGCAACAGGTCGGTTAGAGCCCACCCAAGGATCAAAAACAGAGGGCAGGACAGCTGGTGTTGGCAACGTGATTTATACAGTT
>NW_007743951.1:8324-11555 GCF_000696425.1 Galeopterus variegatus
TTTTCTTTTTTTTTTTTTTTTTTAAAGCTGACCAGAAAGAGGATCTTAACCCTTGACTTGGTGTTGTCAGCACCAGCCTCTCCCATGTGAGCAAACCGGCCATTCCTATATAGGGATCTGAACCCATGGCCTTGGTGTTATCAGCACCACACTCTCCCAAGGGAGTCACGGGCCGGCCTGATAACACATTTTAAGAAGGGACAAGATAATGTCAAAGATGAAACCCACACAGGGAGACCACCCACCTCAATTTGCAAGGAGAAAATTAATCTTGTTCATCCCTTAATTGAAGAGGACCAACAATTAACAGCAGAAACAGTAGCCAACCCTATAGACATCTCAATTGGTTCAACTTACACAAATCTGACTGAAAAATTAAAGTCAAGCAAGCTTTCTGCTTGAGGTGTGCCAAAACTTGACCCAGATCAGCTGCAGACAAGAGCAAAGCTTTCAAAGGAAATTTTAAATAAGTGGGATCAAGATCCTGAAGCATTTCTTCAAAGAATTGTAACAAGATGAAATACAGCTTTACCAGTATAATCCTGAAGACGAAGCACCTTCAAAGCAGCGGCTGCCAAAAGATGAAAGTGCTCCAGTCAAAGCGAAAGCAGAGCAGTCAAGAGTAAAAGTCATCGCAACAGTTTTTTTGGGATGCTCAAGGCATTTTGTTTGCTGACTTTCCGAAGGACCAAAGAACAATAATACCTGCTTATTATGAGAGTGTTTGGAGAAAGTGAGACAAAGTTTTAGCTGAAAATTGCCCGGGAAAGCTTCCCCAGAGAGTCCTCCTCCACTGTGGCAATGCACCTGCTCATTCCTCTCATCAAAGAAGGGCAATTCTGTGAGAGTTTCAATGGAAAATAATTAGGCCTTACAGCCCTGATTTGGCTCCTTCTGACTTCTTTTTGTTTTCTAATCTTAAAAACCATTTAAAGGGAACCCATTTTCTTCAGTTAATGTAAAAAAGACTGCATACACATGGTTAAATTCCTAGGACCCTCAATTCTTTAGGGATGGAGTAAATGGCTGGTATCATTGCTTACAAAAGTGTCTTGAACTTGATGAGGCTTATGTTGAGAAATAAAATCTATAGTTTTTATTCTTATCTTTTAATGCCATTTTTCCATGAAATTTTTGAAGTCCCCTCATATTTATAATATTTTTAAAAATTTATAGTATTTGTGCAGGGCATTGTGCTAGATGATGGGACATTATGGTAAGCCAAGTTTCCTATCTTCATGAAGCTTATATTAAGCAAATATAATTAAAAACCATACATACAATTAAAGAAAAGAACAAAGATGCTGTGAGAGAATAATGTGGAGCTAATCAGATTAGGTAGGACAGGAAATATTCTAAAAATGTGATATTGAGGCTGAGGCTTGAAGGATGAGTAGAATTTAGTTGGTCAAAGAGTAAGGAAAAGTGTTTTAGGAAGAAAGAGTATTATGGAAAAACCTTCCAACTTAATCACTCAGTCAATATTTTTTAAGTATCTTCTACGTACGTGATGCTTTTCAAAGAACAATATAGAGAAACACAAGACTTAGACCTTCCCTTAGGGAGACAAGGCATAAGTAGAATAAGCAACTGTACTTCAAAAAGTTCATGGAAAAATAGAATTAGAAGATAATACTAATCTTTCCATGAACTTTCCCAAATACCCTTGTATTAGTCTGCTCAAGCTGCTATAACAAAATACCACAGACGGGGTGGCTTGAACAAAAGGAATTCATTTCTCACAGTTTTGGAGGCTAGAATTATATGATCAAGGTGCTGGCAAATAGGTTTTTGGTGAAAGCCCTTTTTCTGGCTTGTACATGGTGGCCTTGTTGCTGTGTCCTCTCATGACCTTTCCTTGGCGCATGTGCACAGAGAGAGATTGAGCTTTCTGGTGCCTCTTTTTATAAGGACACTAATCCTACTAGATCAGGGCCCCACACTTATAACCTCATTTAACCTTAATTACTTCCTTAGAGACCTCATGTCCAAATACAGTCACCCCATGCGTGCATGATGTGCGTGCATGTGTGTGCCCGTGTGTGCCTGTTTTCGTGTGTGGAGGGTGCTCACTTCTTGCTTAGCTCCTTCAGGGCGCCACTTTGGCACAGACTCAGGTGATGCCCCAGAAGCTTCAGATGCTCCCGGCTCCTCCCAACGAGGTGCATCTGCTCCATGTGCTCGTACAGAGAGAGACGTGCTCACCCGCTGCAGGTTGATGAGAGGCTGGGCCCAGATCTGCATCAGGAACTTTAGGGCCTGCCAGCAGACCTGGGACACCAGCAGGCATTGGAGGTGGGAGAGAATGGCCATCCAGTGAGCACCTCCAGGCCAAGCACTGCACTGCCTAGTCCCTCACCTGCCCCTGCAAACCCTCCAAGGGCAGCAGTACTACCTTCCCCTTACAGATGAGGAAACTGAGGTCCAGAGAGATGAAGCGACTTGGCAGTCAGGATTGGAACCCACTGTATCTGACTCCCAAACCCACACTCCCTCTGACATCTCAAGTTGCTGCCCCTCCTGACCATGCTGATGGAGGAGGGGCCACTCTGGTTGACACCCCTCACCCACTGGGCCTCAGAGACCCTGCCCACTCCTTCCTGTCCTCCCAGCCCCCATTTTCCTGTGCTCCCCTCCAGGCCCTGATTCAGGAACCAGGTGACAGGTCTGAGTCAGGCTCCAGCCACAGGAAGCCACAGATCAGGCACAGGTCAACAAGGATTTCCCCAGCTCCCTTGACTCTCACCAGTGATCTCTATGTGGGGTTGAGGGATCTGTTTCAGCCACTCCCACCAATAGGTGTTGAAGGTTGTACCCTNCATTTATTGGTTCAACTAACACTTAGTGAGCACCTACAGTGTGCAGGTACTTTTACTAAGAGAATAAGAGGCCATCCCTGGCCTCAAGGAGCTCACTCTGGGGTAGAGATGCAAACATATAAGTACAGAGTTTTAATAGAATGACAAATACTCTTACAAAGATTTTACAAGGCATTACATAAACAAAAAGAATACATTTAATTCTGCCTGAAAAATCTATATCTCCAGTCCCAAGTTCTTTCCCATATTGTTCAAACTTCATATTTTTGATTGACTTTTGGATGTTTCTCACCAGTGGCACTCCAAACTCAGTATATCTTAAACCTAGCTCATCCCCTGTCTTCCAAATCATATATCTGTAACACAAACAAACAGACAACAAAGTCTGTTCAAGGCAACTATGGTGTATACT
>NW_007743951.1:12271-13393 GCF_000696425.1 Galeopterus variegatus
GGTCAGTGTGCTGTGGGAACGGGTTCTAGTTCCTTTTTTTCACTATTTCAAGCCCTCCCTGCTTTCTGTGCCTAATCATGGAAAAACAGAGGCAAGGAAGCTGGCCGTGCCGCCCTAAGTGACTGCCTACACGGAGGAAATGAGTCACATGAGGTGTGGGACTAGCCCAGCTGTCTGAAGTGCCACAGACCCCACCCTGATGTTGCTATTTCCAGCCCCTAAATCAAGACTGCTCTCTCTGCTTGTAGACAAGGAAGAGAAGCTGCACTGGGGCTGCCAGGAAGGACTCGTTTGGTTTGGACATTTTAATCCATTCACACGCTGAGGGATTCCTCAAGCACAGCATGGTGAGTTCTGATTCAGGTGCCTGGGGGTGGAGGCTCACAGAACTGGGCCACCAGGGCTTCCTCTGTGGGACAATCAGAATTGGCAGGTGCTTCCTTCTGCCAGTGATAGGATGATATGTTGATCGGGATGGCTACTGGGGACTATCAACAACACTGGATTCTGAACAAACCCTGCTTAGGTCATCAAGTACCAGGAAAACTCCCTGAGGAAAATGGGCAGGAAGAGCAGCTGCCCTACAACCAGGTGGCTGTCCTGGCAGTCACACACACCTGGGAAATCGTATGATCTCCAGCCACTGCTAATGGCCCTGAGGGGAGAGATCACTATCCCTTAAGACTCAGCTCTGGGATCATCCATCAGCTCCTCCTGGAAGCTTTCCTTACACATCACCAGCCTGCAGTCCCCCATCCCCCAGCTGGGTTAGGGACCCCTATACTGGGCTCCCATAATATTCTGTGCTTACCCCCATCCTAGCACCTACAAGCTGTTTGGAGCAATCATTTTTCTTGGTATTTCCTGCAAGTGCCTGGCACAGAGTCATAAAAGGAGGGAACCTGTACTGAGCAGTTGACCAAAAAAAAGGAGGGACTAAATCTTAACTGTCCAAATGTCTCTAAGGTAAAATAGGTAAAACAACAAAGGTGGGTGGAGGGAACTGGAAGGAAGGAGACAAATGTGAATTTTAGGATTGTGGATGTTCACTGGTGAGGGCATTTCTCTCCATTGAGGATATTCCTTGGTTGTGTTAACTTCTTCGGGCCATAACTATTTGAG
>NW_007743951.1:14905-15664 GCF_000696425.1 Galeopterus variegatus
TGGCAAATTGCAATTAGAACCCTCGGTGGTCCTGTGTAGATGTGTCTCCGTGATGCTCTGGCCAGACCCTCACAGCCTGAAGGAGAAGTGCGGCAGGAGAGTGCTCCCCTTTCGAAGCTGTTCCAGTTGCACTTTTCACTGCTGAGCTGGTAGACGGGGGACTGGGACAGGAGTTGCGTGGAGGGGCAGAGGGGCCTTTGCAGGGCCCAGGCCCTGAATGTGAATTGTGAGCTCCTGCTTCCTGGTCCCTGCAGATTCTTGGCACCTTCAGCTGCAGTGTCCCCATCAGAACCTCAGCTCTGTATTTGAACCAGCCTTTCATTCGCACCCCATGCCCTCCCAATCTCACAGTGCCCTGGCTTTCTGTGCTGCTTTTGGTGAGTAAACTGCCCTCGCCACCCACTCTGGATCTACCTGTCACCAGGCCCAGGTCCAGCTGCCTGCCCCCTTTCAAAAGTAGACCTTCAAAAGTCAAATGTTGGTGAATTTGGAAGTCAGCTTTTGTTCAGGAATACCAGTGAGCTGAGGAGAGAACCCGAAGGAGAATGTGTAGACTAAAGTCAACTCAAAGACTCAGATTTACCAAGGGGTTTTTAAAGAGGGGGCTGAGGGAATGACACATGGGAAATGAAAAGCAGGAGGGCAGGGGACATAAGCTGTGGGGGCTCCATGCAAGGAGCCAGGTGCAAGGTCTCACCAAGACTCCGTCTGGCTTCTGTTCCCATCTTTGCCATTATCTCAGGGTCTGGATAGTACATG
>NW_007743951.1:17562-17769 GCF_000696425.1 Galeopterus variegatus
AAATAAAAATAAAATCAAGGCAGGTTTAACCGAAAAAGCATGAAATACACATCTCACAGCCAAAGCATGGGCTGGCTCCAGAGAGAGTGAGCAGCAGCTCTGCCTTCTTCCGGGATTTAACTTTTGTAGTTTGGCTATCTATACACATTCACCTAAGGGGGTGGTTCCCAGTTATGTAACAGGTTATGTAACATAGACTTGCACATG
>NW_007743952.1:0-559 GCF_000696425.1 Galeopterus variegatus
TGTGTAGGGGGTAAGAATGTTGCGATGGGATTTAGGAGGTCTTCAGTTCTTCATATCATATACCTGCTGGGCTCCGCTGGGACCATTCTGACATAGCAAATCCACAGGATTTATTTTCTGATTGGATGTTTGGAGAATGAGAGAAAGGGAAAAGATTAGGATAATTCTGGTTTCTAGCACAGGTGATGGGAGTGTCATTTATTGACGTAAGGCTCACAGGAAGGGGTATAAATTGTAAGGGAAAGATGATAAGCTCAGTTATAAATCTTTGGGACATCCAGGGAGTCAGCCTAGTGGGCAGTTTTATGGCACTACAGTTCAAGAGAAATGTGGCCGGTGGGGTACACAGACGAGTCATCTGCGTAGAGGATATCATTGAAAAATGTATGCCAGATCAGCTTACTTAAAACACTAATTGAAGTAAGAATGGGAGTCTGAGGAAGGAGATAAACAACTCTGAAATTGAAAAGGGCAAACTGAGGAAGATGCTTTTTGGAGATGGATTCTCTGTTTTTTAAAAAAATTTTAATTTTGGGCCGGCCCAGTGGCGCACTGCTAC
>NW_007743952.1:2364-2775 GCF_000696425.1 Galeopterus variegatus
GTGCTTTTGGGGTCAGGTTCATCTCCTTGAATCAGAGAGATTGTTCACCAACTCTAATCCAAATATTTAAAACATGTCACCTTAAAATGGAGGGAAGTTCCCTCCAAAAACACAAGACAGTCTTGTCTCTCTAATGGAAAAGACTGTACACACATAATATTATGCTTACTGTGATCTCACATAAAAGTGTGATCTGTAAGTTGTACAGTAGAATTAAGACATAAGAAAAAGTCACGAATGGGGTGCAATAAATGTGTAAGTCTCTTCAAGGACCATCTTTGTTCTCAGAGCAATTTTACCCAGTATAGTTTGAACTATTCTACACTTTGTAGATAAATATCTAAACTGTAGATAAATATGCAAAAGAGAAACAGCTACGGTTCATAAAATTCTATGGAATAAATTCACTTC
>NW_007743952.1:3938-5287 GCF_000696425.1 Galeopterus variegatus
TATATGACTGAATCTTGTTCCACACTATTGAACGGTAGGATTTAGTACTCTATACTGCAGTGCTTGACATATTCTCCTTGGCAAGCTGACATCCTCTCTTTGTGAGATATGGCCAGCCTAAGAAAACATTGCTGACGTTAGGTTCTATTCTGCTGATGTTACACAAAACTGCAGGATTTCAAACATGGCATTGCTCCAGAAGTATATGCTATTTTTCTTAGACAGCACAAAGTAATACAATAAAAATCACATCTGATGTTAGCTGTCACCTTTTTTTATCAGTTCACGCCTTCATTATTGTGACATCAACTTTTCAGGTATTCTTGTAAACATAGAATCCCTTTGACCAGATGAATTAAGGACTTAAAGCAGTCGCTCCAGTGTAGGTTTGTGTCTCAGAAGTATTCATAAATCAGTTGCTTGGCACTTAGAACGTATTTTTTCACTGAAAAACTATGTTGTGGATTATAGTTACATTCCCAAACCTACTTAACTAACCACACTTCAGCTGAGATTCCAAATATATTAAATGAAGTACAAGACAATGTTGTGACGTCACTTTTTAAGTACCATAAAGTGTATGCGAACATCAAATATGTTAAAAGAATTGAGCTAATACTTTTCTGACATTTTCAACATTAGTAACGAAGCAGGTCTGCAAAAGGAAAGAAAGCGGTTTAAATTTTTTTCCAAATGGTAGTGTCTGTGGAAAAGCAGTTTTGACTAGAAGATGAAAAGACTTAATAGAGATGCTGGAGGGGATTCTGAAATGTACTTTTGGCATTTTTAAGGAATTTGGAGATAAAAGGTACTGCATCTTTTCTATGTATAATTCAACTTCAATTTTAACTTCTTCTTATTAGAGACATATCATTATCATTTCTTCTATGCATGTGAACAATGACTAGACTAAAAAAATTATTTTTGGTGAAAGGAGGGAGGTTCATTGGTTCATGGAATAAATCCACAAGTCTTTAATTCAGAAACCAGCAACATTTCCTTACCCTTAATGTAAAATTTCTCTATCAGTTTTTGATTATTTAAAAACAAATTAACATTTACTTGCAGATATTTTGGGGGTACAGTGTGTTGTTTCAGTACACGCATAAACTGTACAATGATTCACTTAGGGTAGATCGCACAGCTTTGTATCCCTTAGTCCACCACTTTGTCTCCTCCCCACGGGTTCCCCACCTCTTCTCCTCCCCCTCCATCCTCAGCCTCTGGTGACTCTCTGCTGCTATGAGAGCCATTTTTTGTTTTAAAGATTCTGCATATGAATGATATCGTGGTATTTGTCTTTCTGTGCCTGACTTACTTCACTTAACATGATGGTTTCCAGTTCCATC
>NW_007743952.1:5816-7976 GCF_000696425.1 Galeopterus variegatus
TATGAGAGCCATTTTTTGTTTTAAAGATTCTGCATATGAATGATATCGTGGTATTTGTCTTTCTGTGCCTGACTTACTTCACTTAACATGATGGTTTCCAGTTCCATCCATGTTGCTGCACCTAATAGGATATTAATTTTTTAAAAATACTTTTTGATACTTTATATTTCAAATTCATGCAATTTCCTTTCACTAGATTGACTCTCACTGTATCTCTTTCTCTTTATCTTATAGCCCACTTTCCTACCCTTTCTTCCCTCCCTAGATCTGCTTCCCTGAGAGAACATAAAACAGTTATGATTTAACTGTCTTGTATCAATTCCCCACTTTCTTTCTCTCTGCCCAATAGCTACATCGCTACAGTATTTTAAATTTCTTACTTGCACTTAAAATTTTTTTAAACATAAATAGTATTTCTTAGCTCCTTATTCTGTAACTTCTTATATTCTTCTCTTCAGCTCTCTTTCCTAGTTTCATCTTCTAATTTCTGTTATCTATTCCTTTACATTGTTAAGAATGGTAATTGTGGCAAAGGCTGATCATTGTCCCCAATATTCTTTCCTCACTTCTTTCTTAGTAATAGCATCTCTATTTTAGCTGGACACATGGCTGCACAGAATAGCACCTACCTTTCCCAATCTCCCTGTGACAAAGTGTGGCCGTGTAGTTGCCAGTAGGATGTAAGCAGAAGTGTTGAGTGTGAATTCCAGGCTACATTTTTCTCCACATCTTCCTCCTTCCTGCTGTGTGGAATGTGGATGTTACGGCTAGCTCCTGAGCAGCCGTCATGGCTTCTGAGATGGAAGTCTTATGTTGGTGGAAGGAGCCTGGATGCCTCCTGATGAGTGGCACCACACCAGCCCGACTGCTTAGTTACAGGCTACACTCACACGAAAAGACAATTAGTTTCTATCATGTTTAAGCCAAAATTATTTGGGGTCTTTCTCATAGCTGAGCCCATTCTAACATACACAATAATAGTTACATTCTGTTTTGCAACCAAAATTAGGTCTTCTATGATTAGTCTATAGGTTGATTCAAAAAGTTGAAAGTGACAAACAACCAATGTACAGGTATTAAAAAGCAACGACTGCCATGCTGGGGCCACTAGAGCTCAGGAGAAGAGGAGGAGAGACCTATGGAGTTCATAAAGGAGGGAGAAGCCATGATGAAAGAAGGGACCACTCCAACTGTTTCGAGCCCTGACCACTTCAAGGCTGGCCCTGGTCAGCACACAGAGTAAGAGCTGGAAAAACCCACTGCTGTGCCCTTTCTATGAAGTTGCTTGGAGGCTGCAGGGGAGAAGAGGGCCTTGGTGGCCCTCAGGCCAGCGAGACCACTAACAGGGTTCCTGTGGACTCATAGGAGTGAGGGGCCAGAGAAAACTGAAAAAAAGGAGCCATTCAGAGGCCAGTGAGTCATCACAAGGAACCGCTACACTGCCCATCCCATGAGAAGTGTTTGGAGCGTGGGTAGTTAGGGAGATGGGCCCACCAAGGGAACATTGGGGCACAGCATGGACAGCAAGTCTGCCCTCCAATCAACACAGGACCACGTAGTAGAGACTAGTTAGGAATATAGAACTGCAGGGGGTGCAGTTTGCTGAAAAGACTCAGACCCAGACCAGAGTTTCCACACAACCCAGGTGTATCAGGCCTCACAAGACCTGGAAGTGCTTACAAAGTCAACAGTTAAAACCTGAGCTGCATGAAAAGCCTTCCCCAGAGAATCAGCAGCAAAGCAGCAATTTAGCTCAACCACAGGGCTCAAGTGCGGGTCCCCACAGGAAGTTCTCCCATTTTAGAAGTAAGCAAAGGACAACAAATTAGTTTCAGTGCAGAGTTTAAGTGGTGGGGGTAGCGTATAATCTAACACAGAACCAAAAGAAAAAACAAAAAACCCACAGATCAAAGTTATGATATTAAGGGCCGGCCTGGTGGTGCACTGGATAGTGCGCCACTTGGGAAGCGCAGCGGCGCTCCCGCCCGAGGGTTTGGATCCCACATACAGACCGGTTCCCGCTCACTGGCTGAGCGAGGTGTGGGTGCAACACCGAGGGTTCGGATCCCACATGCAGACCGGTTCCCGCTCACTGGCTGAGCGAGGTGTGGGTGCAACACCGAGGGTTCGGATCCCACATGCAGACCGGTTCCCGCTCAC
>NW_007743952.1:8576-17765 GCF_000696425.1 Galeopterus variegatus
TCCGTTGCCAGACACGGAAAAAAAAAAAAAAAAAAAAAAAAAAAAAAAAGTTATGATATTAACTAGTAAAGGTCTGATACCACCAAAGAACACCTATGAAACCTAGAAGGACTGGAAGTGCCTCAGGCTCCTGAGGTGGGATGGCGGGGGGCTGAGGGCTTCAGCCATGCCTCCTGACATCTGCATGTAGCTGAGCCATGACCAAGCCACCACTGGAAGCCCTCTGGCCTCCCCTGCCAGAATGAGGGGGGTGACATGGGACTCAACCACATCCTTCTCTTTCCTCCTCCTCCCACCCTATCCCCCTCCTGTTTCTCCTCTCCCCCTCAACCCAACTGCTTTGCAACAACATCTTAGAATGTAAAATAAATAAACAAACAAATAAATAAATAAATTAGAAAAATAAAATAAAATAAAAAATATGAGCAGGTTTGGAGAGGAAAAAATTTGGATGCCATAAATAGTATTCACATAATTATAATTTGATAAATATTGTTTCCTACAAAGTCAGGAGGTTCTAATTTTTTTGTGTTTGTTTGCAAAATTAGCCTATATATATATTTTTTTTTCCTTTTTTGTCTTTTTTCATGTCCGGCAATGGATTGCAACCCTCAGTGTTGCGCCCGCACCGGACCGGGACCGGCAATGGGATCGCAACCCTCGGTGTTGCTCCCACACCTCGCTCAGCCAGTGAGCGGGAACCGGTCTGCATGTGGGATCCGAACCCTCGGCGGGAGCGCCACCGCGCTCCCAAGCGGTGCACTGCAGCAGTGCGCCACGGGGCCGGCCCCGAATTAGCCTATATTTTTTTTGCCTCAATCTTTCCTTCAACTTCTCCAAAATATCAACTGTTTTGTTAGTCCCTTTTTCTTTCATTCCCTTTGGATACCTCCCTTCCAGAGCCCTCTGTCTTCCTGTTCCAGTTTTGGGCTTGATGCTTATATACCTGTTAAACAGCTGTCATACTGAGACTGCCATTCAGCACTTTCAGGAGAAGTCTATTACAAGGTCAAGTGTGACAGTGACATTACATCTGCCATTCTTCATCTAACAGGTGAGTTGTAGGAGAGAAGCTGATAAATGGGAATCCCTTTTGTATCTATAAAATTCTTTTATGGGCACTAATTTCCTTTGAACATTATTGAACATTCCTGTTTTTCAGTTTGTTCTAGTTTCTAGTACTCTACCAGGCTAATGCTGTTCATAGATTTTCATTTTGGATTCTTTCTGTCTTAGATTCATGGACTCCTGTTCTTCTTCACAGGTTTTTCTCTTTTACTTTCTCTGTATTTCTGATAGGCAATTCAATGATGCAGCCAAGTGCATAGTCTTTAGAGTTTGATGACTTTAGTGTTATTCCAGTTTCATCATTGATTGGCTGTATAATTTTAAGCAAGTTAACAATTACTCACCCTTTCTGTATGCTTAATTTCCTCATCTGTAAAATGGGGATAATAATAACACCTACTTCATAGGTTTATCATAGAGTTAAGTGAGTTAATCTATGGTTACTGTTTAGCACAGCCTGGAACCTAGAAAACACCCAGTGTTACTTGTGACCACTACTGTGATCAGTAGCATTAGAGAGGGAGATGGCCAAGGTCACACATACAAGAGCCTGAGTTCAAGCCCAGCCTGACTCCACAGCCTGAAATTGTAATGCCACACTATTTTGTTTCATGTGGAACGCATGTTTTGAAATGATTCTAACGGTGAATCAGCTGTTCTCTAGAACAGTGGTTTGTGTGTGGTGTGTAGGAAGTAGGCTTGATGTGACATGGGAAGCAGAATACCCTGATGACGTGAGGAGGCTTTTCAAAGTCAAGGGCTGGCACCCCTTCTGAGAAAGTTTGATAAGCTCTTGGGGTGGGCTATGGCAGGGATGTGTATCTTGAATGAGCTCCCATGGTGATCTGATGCACCTTATGGTTGAGAAAACAGATTTGAAAGAAGTTGCTACATTTTGCTTAAATGGAATGCAAAGAGCTTTAGTTAACTCTTATAATACTATGGGTGTCTGGTTACAGAACCTGTGAACTTAACCATACTGCCTGTCTCTGAACCAAAGGTAAGAGGAGTATGAAAAAAAAGCATGTGACAAATACCTGAAAAATACCAAAGGATAAGCATAACGTAAATTGAATACTCTTTCCTCTATTGTTTTTTAATATGCTTCTGTTTTTTAGAGGGTTACAACTATCTAAATTTCAGTTACATTTTCCTATAGGACAGTAACGTAAATTGAATACTCTTTCCTCTATTGTTTTTTAAAATGCTTCTGTTTTTTAGAGGGTTACAACTATCTAAATTTCAGTTACATTTTCCTATAGGACACCACAGTTCTCCATTCTGAAACATCCTGCTGTCCTGAGGCATCTCTCTCCCTGGCCTCCCTTTCCCCAAGAACTACAAGGCTGTGTAGCTGTGCACATATGCACACAGATGCTTGTGTTCTCTTAGGCTAGCCCAGTGGTTCTAAATTTTAGCTTGCATCAGAATTGCCTGGCGGATTTGTTAAAACTCAACACCCCAGAGTTTATGATTTAGTGGCCTGGAGTGAAACCAGAGAATTTATATTTTTAATAAGTTCCTACATGATGCTGATACATCCCAGGGCCACACTTTGAGAACCATCAGCCTAAACCTGTGGATATGAAAGGGTAAAATAATACATTAGCATCTAATTTCTAAGGACGAGGACAGTGAGAATTTTGTAAACAAGCAAAAATATTTACAGATCTGTGTATTTTTAAGCCTATCCATAAGGCAATTTTTCTGGATATGGTAATGGCTATGTCTGGCCTTAATTGCCCATCACCCTCCCTTTCTTTCACTCCTCGGCTTTGGTATCACCGTCATTCCACTCCTGCTCATTCCCTGGCCTGGTTCTCCTTTTCTAAACCAGGTTTCATTAAGTAAGCTTAGGTAACTGTCCAACGGACATGGGGCCACATTTCTTGGCTCCATTCCAGTCATCCCAGGGGGAACTCAGAGCCTGGGAATCTGAGAAGATGCTACATGGTTGGAGCCTGTCTCCTGATGAGAGGCTATGTGAGATGTCAGAAGATTTAAGATGACTGAATACATAACCTTCTTTCTTTCCAGGGACTCCATTAAAGTAATAGCAAAGGAATAGTAAAAAGTATAAGCCACAAAAACAAAGAGAATGGAAGGGAAGAGGAATGAGTGGGAAGAGAATTCAGTGAAGGCAGATTGACTGTATTGCCCGGTTAGCAGAGATGGGGAAGCTCCATCAAGACCTCAGGTTAAAAGGGTTGCAGCCAACGAGGGAACAGACTTGTTCACAGAACTGGAGAGACCTGGGACAGAGAAACACCAAATTCAATAGAGGGTGGGATTGCGATGTGGGGCTTAAAACAAAGGGATTGACTGAAATTCTGCAAATAGAAGACTAGGTGCCCCTCTCCAGCCCAGCATACTGCAAAAAACAATGAGATTTTTTTTCTTATTTATTTGTGGGAATTGAACACACTGGGGAGAATTAACTTAGTTATCAAGGCTCCCCATATTCACATTCTCTGGTCCCTCAGTGCTCACGGTCATCTTTTCTCTTGACCCATTCTTAAATAACTATGGGAATCCAAAGATCTCTAGAAATTTGTGGGAAACTGGCAAACTGAGAGAAAATTACTAAGGTATATAAATAGCAATATGATCTGGAGGAAACAGCAGGGCACAGAAGAACTTAAAAAAAATGTCTAACACAATTACAGTTAGTATTTCTGAAGCTTTGGAGTTGAAAAAATAATGTTCCCATCAAACAGGAAGAGGATGCTAGCTAAAAAAAATAAAAAAATAGAACAAGAAAGAACTTCTTGAAAGTTAAAAATAGTACATAAAAATAAAAATATAAAATATCTATTAAAAACAATTAGAATATGAAGTAGAAGAAATCGCCTAGAAAATGGATCAAAAGAGAAAGTGGACAGAAACTATGGGACAGAAAAGGCAGAAAGGCTCGGCCGGGCGCTCTGTGACGGAGACTGGTGGTGCTGCTCATGTCCGTGGAGTCTTACCCCTTGACTCATCGCTCTACAGCATTTCTCAGCCTTCACTGCAGTTCTGAGTTCTGGCAGAAGTGGTATATGCTGTTTCCACAACTGAACTCTAACATCTCCTGTGACATTCTCCATGCTCTCTCATGTAGTAGATGGGTGTAGAGAATACAGTAAAATGACTCTTTGGCTCTAGGAGATAGGAGCTTGGGTCCCTGGGTCACTGACTGGCACCGACCCTCCCCTGTCTCTTAGCCTGTTAGTTGTCTCCTCCATCAACCCACATTACGTTGTTACATCAGTGAGAAGTAAATCCTTGTTGGGTCACATTACTAAAATATTGAGTTGTTCCCATCAAACAGGAAGAGGATGCTAGCTAAAAAAAATAAAAAAATAGAACAAGAAAGAACTTCTTGAAAGTTAAAAATAGTACATAAAAATAAAAATATAAAATATCTATTAAAAACAATTAGAATATGAAGTAGAAGAAATCGCCTAGAAAATGGATCAAAAGAGAAAGTGGACAGAAACTATGGGACAGAAAAGGCAGAAAGGCTCGGCCGGGCGCTCTGTGACGGAGACTGGTGGTGCTGCTCATGTCCGTGGAGTCTTACCCCTTGACTCATCGCTCTACAGCATTTCCCAGCCTTCACTGCAGTTCTGAGTTCTGGCAGAAGTGGTATATGCTGTTTCCACAACTGAACTCTAACATCTCCTGTGACATTCTCCATGCTCTCTCATGTAGTAGATGGGTGTAGAGAATACAGTAAAATGACTCTTTGGCTCTAGGAGATAGGAGCTTGGGTCCCTGGGTCACTGACTGGCACCGACCCTCCCCTGTCTCTTAGCCTGTTAGTTGTCTCCTCCATCAACCCACATTACGTTGTTACATCAGTGAGAAGTAAATCCTTGTTGGGTCACATTACTAAAATATTGAGTTGTTTGTTACAGCATTTAGCCTATCCTGCTAATACAACTAATTGCTGATGAATAATAATTCAAGAAGGAGAGGACAGACAAAGAGAAAGGGAAAATTATCAAAGAAGTAGTAGGAGAGAATTTCCCAATGTTGAAAAGGCACGAGTCTTTACATTGGAAGAGTCCACTGAGAGACCAACAACATAAATGAAAAATATGGTTAATTCCCAGAGATATCACTGTACAATTTCAGAACACTAATGTCATGGGCTGAACAACTTCAATTTATTTATTTTTTTATTTTTTATTTTTTAGCTCCCACCAATGAGTGAGAACATGTGGAAGTCCTAATTCCCAGTACCTCAGAATGTGACCGTATTTGGAAAAAAGGGCCTTTAAAGAAGCATGTGTGTAAGTCCTAATTCCCAGTACCTCAGAATGTGACCGTATTTGGAAAAAAGGGCCTTTAAAGAAGTAATTAAGTTAAAATAGGGCTACCAGGGTGAGCTGTAATCCAATATGACTGGTGTCCCTAAAAGAAGAGGAAATTAGGACATAGACAGCATAGACATAGGGACAACCAGGTGAGAAAACACAGTGAGAAGGTGGCCATCTGCAAACTGAGGAGAGAGGCCTCAGAAGAAACCATAAACCTGCTGACGCCTTGATCTTGGACTTCTGGCATTCAGAATTGTGAGAAAATGGATTTCTATTGTTTAAGGTACCCAGTCTGTGGTATTTTGTTATGGTAGTACTACAAACTAATACAATCAAAAATAAAGCGAAGTTCACAAATACTTTTAGAAAACAAAAACAAAAGCAAAGCAGATCACCCCTAAAAGAATGAGAATTAGACTGACCTTGGATTCTCATCAGCAATACTGTAGCTAGAAGATAATGGAGTAATATTTTCAAAGTTGTGAAGGAAAATAATTTTTAATCCAGAATTCTATATTCAGATTAAGTATCAATCAAATGTGATGGCAGAATATACTGTCAAACATGTAAGAAATCAGAATGTTTTACCTCCCACACATTATTACTTATGAAAGTTATCTGAAAATTAATTTTATCAAAGAAAGGTGCCATTCCAAAAAAGGAAATAAACTTCAAGAAAAATAGGCCCATATAGAATGGGGATTAAAGGAGGGCACCAGTAGAGGGTGGGCAGGGTCAGAGCTCAGCCAATAGTGTCCACATGTTTGAGTACTATAGGAACAAACCCTCAGTTCCCCTAGTCTAAGGTTCCCAGTTTTGACAAATATGAATACATCCAATGAAATATGTGGGACATACTTATACTAAAAAACAATTTGCTGTTTATTTAAAATTCAAATATAACTAGGCATATCTGATAACTCTATGCTAGCCTGAAGGCACCAGTTTTTGTGATCTTTAGCATCTTGCACGGTGTCTGGCACAAAAGTGGCACTCATGAAATAGTCAATTAAATGTCATCCAGAAAGCTTCTGCACTGTAAGGATGATGCAGAATTAAAAGACAAATCCCTATTAAGAAACTGTAAGGGACTCTTGTGGGGCTCAGAATTCCTCGCTATTTCATGCTTCTGTGTAGTTGACACGCACATCTCATAAAGTTCACATTTGTTGATTCATAAATTTTACTTCATCGACAAGTTCTTTAACACACCCTGAGTGTATAATATATTGTATACATTATTTGCTGTAAACCTAACATTTATGTTTTATAACTTTGTAACATTTTCTTTTATTTTTGTAATTTCAGCTGAAAGTAAAATTTATTTTATCGATTAGTTATCTCAAATAATTTAAAACCATTTGTGCTTTGCTACATGGATTTAGAAATTCTGCATTAAATTCTATTTTACTGAAAAAAATCACAGGGCAAAATCTGTTGATCTGTAGGGACTAATTTTGGTGCACTATTTGAAATAATTACAATTCTACATTTAAAGATATGTTTTACAACAGGAAACTTATTGTGTTTATCCTTCAGAAATAAATTTCTTGGCTTTTTTCTTTTGACGATGTGGTAAAGTGATAAAATTCACAGCTTATCAGTGTGATAGAAGACTAAAAATAGAGGAATTTAAAAACAAACCTTTATATTTCTAAAAATATAAGAAGTGCTTCTTTATGAAATTTTTGCAGTTTTTTTTTCTTTGGGTAAAAAACACATTTGACCTGCATTTGACTGACTGCAAGACTAAAGTCAAGTTGGTCTAATTTAAAGTGACTTGGTCTTACCATACAATGTCATGTCTTATTTTCAGCAGAGATAGAAGAAATTGAATGAGAAAATTGAAAAATCATTTTAATGCTCCCCAAAGAAATTGTAGCATAAGCTGAAACACATAGGTAATTTGTGAAGTAAAGTCAGCTCTAGAGTCTAATCATCTTCAATGTACTTTTTGTGACTGAGTGTTCTAAATCAAGAAAAGCTTTCTTTTTTTGGGGGGGACTGAACTCTAATCAGACTTCTTTGAACTTTCCATTTCATTTGTAATTGGGGGATTGAATAAGCATGACTCATGAGATAGCGACAAAAATGCAACTTCACTTTTACCCCCCATTGCTCCTTTAAGATTATTTAAAGGAATAATCTCTCCTTCCCCCCAGATGGAGGAATGGTTCCATTACTTTGTTGCCACCATTTAGGTAATAGACTGTACCGAAGTGACTTTAGCTCAAAACCAGTCTCAGTTCAAATATTAGAATGTCCCCCTCCCCACAGTGATCAAAACATAAATGTTAACATTTTTTTTCTTTCTCAGCAAGGCCCATTGTATTGGGATGGGCAGACCTTGTCTTCCCCATTCTGTTAATATTCCTCTTTCCTTCCCAGCTTGCTGTGTTTTGACCCTCTAGTGTTAGGCCGAGGGGGAGGGAGAATTAAGGGGAAGGAATAGTCTTACATGGCAGGTGCAGTCAGAACAGGCTACATAATTTTCAGGGCCCAGTATATAAAGTGAAATTCAGGATCCCTTGTTCAAAAAGTAGGAAAAAATGTCTTTAAAACTACTAAAATATAAAGCTTTTTCCTCTCACAATCTGTCTCTTGATTTGTCAAAGTGTTTTTCTTTGCTATTTAATGCCATTCTAAGAAAAAAAAAAATAGAATGGTGTAATTTTATTGTTCATCTTTATTTTTTGCAATACCAGTTTTCAAAGCAAACATAAGAGCATTTAACTTGTATGCACAATTTCTGAAATTACACAGCTTGTATTTTATAGCTGGAAAGTACATGCACAGAACAGTAGAAATGCTGCACAAAACTAACCCAATTGTTTTATTTCACTTCTTGATACATGTGCATTCTACTAACATTTTCTACCATGGGCTTACTAATGAGTAAGGAAGGATTGAAAAGAAAAGGACCTATGAGCTGTCTTGTCCTTCTGTTTTATTTCACTTCTTGATACATGTGCATTCTACTAACATTTTCTACCGTGGGCTTACTAATGAGTAAGGAAGGATTGAAAAGAAAAGGACCTATGAGCTGTCTTGTCCTTCCCTTCCCTTCTATGTTATCAGATTTAGTGTAAATTGTTAGCTAATCAGAGAAGTAAGGTGAGTAAGAAACAATATGATAGGATTCCTCAGTCGCTTGTGTTTCTTAGAATGCCATTGCCTTCTTTTTGTGCTCAAAGCAAATTCTGATTCACATGTAAAGTATGGCTTCCAGGGGTTGTCAGCTGTCAAACTGTTTTACCTGCCCATAATCGTCACGCCAATTGTTGAGCTAGGACTGGGTCTGGTGCTCACAGACCCCTCAAGCTTGTTGTCCAGACTGGGTCACAAACCCTTCTCATACCAGGCTGGGTCACCAGACCCCTCACACGCAGGTCTGTGAGCTAGGCAACTGGCAAACAGGTCCTTGGAAGCTGTAGGTTGGAAAGCATGGTCGTCTGCGGCAGATGCCCAAGGCACTAGACACCAGCCAAGTCGTGGGTCCACACATGTGCACTAAATCCACTCACACACAACTTGCTTACCAAGAATGTGCAGCACCACCCCCAACCAGACCCTAAGGCAAGGAGGCCTGATTAAATTATTCTATTTTCCCAACATCAGTTACCACTGCTTACTAGATTATAGTTATAACACATTTACCTTATACTCACGCTGAGTCTCGGTGAACTCCCATGCATTGTGAGTCCACTGGAATTCTGTGTCATGGGGCATCATAGATGCTGTATGTCGGGCCTTAAAAACTAACGCCACCTTAAGTGACATTACAAGTGGTGCCATTATGGGCCCACAAGGGCGTATT
>NW_007743953.1:0-1983 GCF_000696425.1 Galeopterus variegatus
TCTACACAGCAAAGGAAATAATCAATAATCAAGAGTGAAAACACAACCTGCAGAATGGGAGAAAATATCTGCAAACTATGCACCCAACAAGAGATTAATAACTAGAATATACAAAGAACTCAAACAACTCAATAGTAAAAAAATTAATAAAATCTAATTTAAAAATGGGCAAAGGAACAAAATAGACATTTTTTGAAAGAAGACATACAAATGGCCAAAAGGCATATGAAAAAATGTTCAACACTGCAAATTATCAGAGAAATGCAAATCAAACTCACAATGAGATATCATCTCACCCCACCCAGATAGAATGGCTATTATCAAAAAGACAGAAAATAATAAATGCTGACAAGGATGCAGAGAAAGGAGAATTCTTATACACTATTCGTGGGAATATAAATTAGTAGAGCCACTACGGAAATTTCTCAACCAGCCAGTATGGAGATTTCTCAAACAACTACGAATAAAACTACCATATGATCTAGCAATCCCACTACTGGGTATATATCCAAAGGAATGGAAACCAACAAGTAGAAGGGACACCTGCACTCCCATGTTTATTGCAGCTCTATTCACAATAGCCTAGATATGGAACCAACCTAAACATCCTTCAACAGACGATTAGGTAAAAAAAATGAGGTATATTCACACAACGGAATATTACTCAGCCATAAAAAAGAATATAATTCTGCCGTTTGCAGCAACATGGATGAGCTTGGAGATAATTATGTTGAGTGAAATAAGTCAGGCTCAGAGAGGAAATACCACATGTTCTCACTCCTATGTGGAAGCTAAAAAAGTTGATCTCGTAGAATTAGAGAGCAGAATAGTGGTTACTAGAGACTGGTGGGTGGAAGGGGAGGATGAGGAGAAGGTGGTCAGTGCATAAAAAATATTAGAGGGATAGGAAGAATGGGATCTAGTGTTCTATAGTAATATACTGAGACGACAGTTAAAAACAAAGTACTATGTATCTTTGAATAGCTAGTCAAGATGATGTTGAATGTTCCTAGCACAAAGAAGTGACAAACGTTTGAGGTGATGAATATACTAAGCACCCAGAACAATCACTGCACACAGTATGAATGCACCCAAATATCATATTGTACTTCATAAGTATATACAATTATCATGAGTCAATTCTGAAAAAATAAATTAAAAAGAGAAAAAAGGAGAGAAATAGAGAATAGAATGGTGGTTACCAGAGGCGGGGAAATGAAGGGGTGAGGGAGGATTGGGGAAAGGTTAGTAGTCCGGTGGTATGAAGTTACAGTTAGATAGGAAGAATAAGTTCTGGTGCCGTAGGGTGACAATAGCTAATAATGTTGTATCGTGTATTGCAAGATAGCCAGAAAAGAGGATCTTGAATGTTATAAGCACAATGAAATGCTAAATGTTTAGCTGATAGATATGCTAACTATTCTCATTAGAACATTATACAATATACGCATGTATTGAAACGACTGTACCCCATAAACAGGCACAATGAAAAAAAAATAAAAGTTTTAAAAAAACAAAATTAAAAACTTCTGTGTATCAAAGGACACTCCCAAAGAGTGAAGGGCAACCCACTGAATAGGAGAAAATTATATATCTGATAAGCAATTGACATCCAGAATATAGAAATAACTCCTACAACTCAACAAAACCACCTAATAAAAAAATGAACAAAGGATTTCAACAGCCATTTCTCCAAAGAAGATAAATAGATGGCCAATAAGCACATGAAAAGATGTTCAACATCACTAATCAAAAAGGAAAATACAAATCAAAATCACAATGAGATACCACTTCACACCCATTTAGATGACTATTATTCTAAAAACAAAAATCAAATCAGAAAATAAAAAGTATAGGTGAGAATGTGGAGAAATTGGAACCCTTAAGTATTGCTGGTGGGAATGTGAAATGGCGTGACCACTGTGAGGAATGGTAGGGTGATTTCACAAAAAATTACCAAAACAGCACTGGCATAAAAAAAAA
>NW_007743953.1:2500-17763 GCF_000696425.1 Galeopterus variegatus
AAAAAAAAATAGACCAATGGAACAGAACAGAGAGTCCAGAAGTAAACCCACACACTTACAGCCAACTGATTTTTGACAAAAGTGTCAAGAATATACAGTGGGGAAAGGGCAGCCTCTTGAATAAATGGTTCTGGGACAACTGGATATGCACATGGAAAAGACTGAAACTAGACCCCTATCTCTCACCACACACAAAGCAAAGGACCTGAATAGACGTTTCTCAAAAGAAGACACACAAATGTCCAACAGGCACATGAAAAAATGCTCAAATCACTAATCAGGGAAATGCAAATTAAAACCACAATGAGTATCAACTCACCCCAGTTAGAATGGCTATTAAGAACAAGACAGAAAATAACAAATGCTGACAAAGATGTGAAAGGAGAACATTTCCTCATTGTTGGTGGGAATGTAAATTGGTATAGCATTTGTGGAAAACAGTACAGAGGTTCCTCAGAGAACTAAAAATACATCTATCTTACCACCCAGCTATCCTACTACTAGGTATATACCCAAAGGAAATGAAATCAATATATCAAAAACATACCTATACTCCCATATTCATCACAACGCTATTCAAAGACAAATTACCGCATGATCTCACTCATGTGGAATTTTTTTTAAAATGTGGTTCTCATAGAAGTAGAGAGTAGAATAATGGTTACCAAAGGCTGGGAGGGGAGTAAGGGTAGGAGGAAGAAGAAGTGGTGGACTATCAGGAACAGAACTATGCTATCTACCCTAAGTGAATCATTGTGCAGTACATGCACGTATTGAAATGACACACTGTACCCTACAAATATGTACAAGTAAGTGTTAAAATAAAAAAAGGAAAAAAATAAATTAAACATAGAATTACCATATGATCCAGCAATTCCACTTTTGGGTATATACCCAAAAGAACTGAAAGCAGGGACTCAAACAGATATTTGTACACTCATGTTCCGAGCATTATTATTCACAATAGCCAAAAGGTGGAAACAACACAAATGTCCATTGATGAATGAATGGGTAAAAAAACATGGTATATATATATATATATATATATATACACAATGGGATATGATGCAGCCTTACAAAGGAAAGATTTTCTGACACATGCTACAATATGGATGAACCTTGACAACATTATGCTAGGTAAAATAAGCCAGACCTGAAACGACAAATATTGTATGATTCCACTTACGTGAGGTACCTAGAGGAGTCAAATTCATGGAGACATAAAACAGAATGGCGAGTTATTTATAGGTATAGAGTTTCAGTTTGGGAAATTAAAACAAGTTCTGGGAATGGACAGTTGTTAACGTTAGCACAGTAATAAGAATGTGCATAATGCCACTGAATTGTATACCTAAAAATGGCTAAAATGTTATACATACTGTACCGCAATAAAAAAAATTTAAAGCACATCACTAAGGTCACAAATAAAGAAATAATAAAATAAAATTTTATATCTCACTTATTTAGAAAATTTTATCTGAATTTCCAAACACAATTTTTAAATGAAAGATCCATATATGCATTGTTCATCTTCCAAAATTTAACAGTGCTATATTTTAGAGCATTCGTATTCTTCATAAAGGGTTTACACACATATGAGAATGTGTATGTATATGTAATAAATATCATTTCTCATATATTCCTAAAACATCTAAATTCTACATTTGCTACCCAAATAAATGACAGATTTGAGAAAACACTCCATTTTTGTGTGTGTGTCTGAGTTTCTAACTCTACCTTTGAAGTAATGAGAAACTGAAAGCGTATTCTTTTTCTGCTCAAAACTTGATGGGAGAAAACTAGCAGATATGGGGCTCAAGACAGAAGACTAGAGATAGATATGTAGGAGTCTTTTGACATAGAAGTATTATTTTGTACCACTGCCTGATAGGTTTATTATTTATGCACTTGTCTCATTCTGAGCTCTTAAAGGGCAATGAAATGACTTACTCAACTATTTGTTCCATGAAGCATTAGCACATCATCTCTAATGGAACAGATATTTGATAAATATTTTTTAAAGTGAACTCAATCTGAACCCTAGTCAGAGAACCTTCAAGCATATCACCATCTGGTCTACCTAGATCTGAAGTTTACAGATTTCCTCTAAATGCTAGCTAATCATTTTGGTTCATCTGCAAATAGGTTAGAAGTTTGCAGCTGGACCATAATGCCTATATTTCAGTCACTTTACTACATGAACATCATCCAATAAAAAGTGCAAGCCAGAACTTTCTCCCTTTTGGGTTCATTCAGCTCCAGACTCTCTTTTTACACCTACCACCCTGAGGATCCTGGCACAGAGTTTCGCAGCCAAAAATAAGGCATGAGGGCAAGTAGTGCTCCCTATATGGGTGGGCTATTCCCTCTCTTCCTTTTGGGAACAATTCAACTAATGCTATTATAGTTTTGCTGCTTTACTTCATTTCTAAAATATTTCATTACACTCCATATCCCTTCCCTTGATGTCCTAGTTAATTAAGTTTAATTTCCTACAGATTAGTTTTTAACAGCTCTGGATTTTCTCTCTAACTTGACTGACTGATTAAAATCCTCAACTACGAACTTGGGAAAGTCGATGTGTTACCACAAAGTCCACTGTTACAAAGAAAAGCAAATCAGTATTGTGATTCTTGAAGACGTCTGGGATCATCTATTCTGGGAAACAAAGAGACTGTTAAGTGAAATCCAGCAACAAGTCAGTAATAATAAACACCAAGAAAGCACTAATTATATTCTTTTACACACAAAAATGAACTATGGTCCATCCTTATCTTATAGTACATTTTACGTTTATTAAGATCTGGTTGAGATTTTTTCTCTCCGCTTAGGAACTCAAAGGATTAATAAAAAGAATTAGCCACATGTATTTAAAAATTATTACTCGAGCTGATTTATATCCTCTTCAAATAAAATTCTGAACTGACATTTTGTCTGTGTTTGGGTGCCACAAAATTAATAGCTTATAAGGCAATTAAAAAATCCATTAATTTTAGATATAATCTTTGTATAGCTGATATGAATTGCCACACAACCATGAAAGTTTCTAATAATGGAAACAGTCAAAATTAAACGGTTGGCTGTGCCACAATCTGATCTATCTGCTACATATAGAGAGCCTCAAGAAAAATAAGGAAGGAAAGTGATCCCAAAATGTCTACGCCAACATCCGAAAGCCGTTCATGATCTGAGAAATGGCAATAGGCTTTGAAATTACTCTGAAACCTGCTTTTCCCATGAATTCTTTAAATTTCTTGGTACTTTGGGGACAATATAACAATTTATTTTCAAAGTTTCACACAATTTTTTTCTTGCTCTATAAAACAAAGTTAAGGGGCCACTTCCACTAGCTCATATCCCAACACAGAGAGGAAAAGTGAGTTTCAGGTTGCAGTAAATCTTCAAATACACTCTATCCACTAATCAAGAATGTCTCCAACAGCAAAACCAAACAAATGTATTTTTTAAAGTACTCTCAGGTGACCTTTCTAGTGGTGAGATACCCTGCACCCCATATACTGAAATATGCCAGGTAAGCAGGATTCTTGCAGTATGACAATCAATCCTCTTCCCTGGAGGAACCAAGTGTTTTATTTCTGGTGATGCTGTCCATAACTGACAGCCAAATGTGCTGTTTTGTACAAATCTCATTCCAGTGTTCTTTTATTTCTGTTGAAGACTGCCTTGTCTCATATGCGAAGAAATACTATGAGATAGGAGGTTTCTTTAAATTTGTTACTAAAAAAAATCAGTTTCCACATACAGTCAGAAGATGTTTTTTAACCCAGACATATATAATTACTTCCTAAAAGCATAGCTGAAGGTCATATTATGCAGTGATGAGATGTCAGGCAAAGGAATACATACATTTCAATTTGCAAGCTCACCAGTAAGCGTCAGCTTGGCTTGGAAATGAAAGATAAGATATGGAACACTAGCTAATTGGCTAATTCACAAGGATAGCTTCTCCCTGGAACAAGCATAATTCCCATTACGATAAGTATTTTGCAGGTGTACTGAAGGAAGGAGAGATAAAGTTTGGCAATTAACTTAGTGTTTTCCCAAATGAATTCTGACTCCAACGATGGAACCAAAGAGTGTGATGAAGTTATGAAAATAAATTTAACAAGATTTTGTGGCTGAAGATACTTTGTAAATGACTCACTGAAAGTGTTCATAATTCATGACAGTCTTCTCAAACACTTTCTGAATATATGCTTTAAAAAACAGATTAAAATGCCCTTCCTTTACCTTTGAGCCTCGGTGGACATATATAAATGTGATAACAAAACAGTGAAAATAGACTGGAAATATGCAGAATATCCTACTCTCTTCAAGATGCTATGGAGGTTAAGACATGCAATTTCACAGAGAAGAGGAGCAGCAAATCAAGATGCTCCCATTTCTCCAAACGCATCCATTTTGGGCAAGAAAACTTATTTCATAAACTCCTCTTAAAATATTCAAAACAATGATCAAGATTAAATTTCATTTTCTCATATCAGTCTTATATGGTTACTAAATGTTACAATATTTTAATGCTACGTGCTTAAATTTGGGGGGCAGAATTTTTGTCCATCCACAGTCTTGCATAATTATGTCTAATATGACCACCTCAATGGTTTTGCTCAGCCCTTGCTACTGGCTGATATGCTCTTAGCCAACCTTCAGCTGAGCCCAGGATTCTTTTTCCCACTGCTTCTTTGTTCTTAAATGTTTTACTGTTTTTACTGCTATTGATGTTAGACATTTTGAATATTTTCTGTTTAATGCATTTTTTTTTTTTTTTGTCTTTTTGTCTTTTTCCGTGCCCGGCAACGGATCGCAACCCTCAGTGTTGCCCCCGTACCGGACCGGGGACCGGCAACGGGATTGCAACCCTCGGCGTTGCTCCCGTGCCTCGCTCAGCCAGTGAGCGGGAACCGGTCTGTATGTGGGATCCGAACCCTCGGGCGGGAGTGCCGCCGCGCTTTCCAAGCGGCGCACTTATCCAGTGCGCCACCGGGCCGGCCCTAATGCATTTTTTTGTATGGTAAACATTCAATACACTGAGATAAAGGCAGACATGTAATAAAACAAGATCTGGGGGATCAAACTACAGAAATAACAGAACATTCAAAAACAATGGTAAAGGCAAAGAGAAAAAACAGACACGGAGCACAGTTAAAAAGCCATACTTTGTCAAATCAATGGCTCATTCAGTTCAACATCCTCTCTGACAGCAGCATCAGGTTAAGTTTTGCAGTAAAGCTTGTAAGTCACAATCTTTGATCTTGACCTCAAAAGGTTAGAAAGGCATCCTGAACATACCTAGCTTTCATTAATACATGGAGGATCCGGTCATATTAGATCTGGATCTGTCAGTATTTCTATACAGAAAGTTACTTTCATTTTCTCTCCTCATTTACTTTTTAACTGACATGTATTGATTATACATATTTATGGGGTTCAGAGTTAGATTTTAATACATGTATACAATGTGTGATGATCAAATCAGGGTAATTAGCATATTTATCATTACAAAAAATTATTTCTTTGTGTTGAGAGTATTTGAGCTTCTCTCCTCTCCTTTAGCCAATTGAGAACAGACTATAAATTAATTATAGATGCCTAGCACAACCACAGACCAGTAGAACTTATTTATCCTATCTAGCAGTGATTTTGTATCCATTAACCAACTTCTCTATCCCTTCCTGAATCCCCCACTTCCCAGCCTCTAGAGTAACCAAAATTCTAATCTCTACTTCTATAAGGTCAACTTTTTTTCATTTTTTTAATTGAATCATAATTGATTATACATTATTTGGGGGGTCCAAAGTTGACATATGTTGATCAAATCAATATTACTACTATATATACTGTTACAAATTGTACTTATTGTTTATGCCCCTTGTCCAATCTTTCCCCATCCCCCTCTGTGTCCCCCCTTCCCCCACTAAATTACCCTAGATTTCTTCTCTCCTTCTGAAAGAGTAATGGTTACTCTGTTGATTTATTGCCAAGATGACCTGTCCAATGCTGAGAGGTGTGTTCAGGTCCCTCAATATTATCATGGAGCAGATGCTTCTTCTGTCACTCTGGAATAGGCTTTGTGGAAAGGGACATCCTCTTCTTTTCTTTGGTCTCTGCTGGTGACTCTCCTTGTGTCAACAGACTCCAGTGGCTGGTAGACCATCTGCATGGTGGTTGTGACATTTAGCCACTTTCGTGGCAGCCATGGTTACTGTGGTGGCTGTGGTGGGCCACCCACATGGAGGTGATGTTTTTGGCATGCTCCTTGGCACTGGCAGTGTGCCTGGTTGTGGGAGGGGGGTCTAGTCCCCGGCTCTATGTCTCAGGGCCCCAGGCAGGTGCTGAGGCACTGGTGGTGTGCCTGGTTTTGTGGGGGGGGTCCAGTCCCCAGATCCATGCCTCAGGTACCCACGGGGCCCTGAGACACTGGCAGTGTGCCTGGTTGTAGGTGGGGGGTCTGGTCCCCAGCTCCAAGCCTAAGGTCCCCAGGCAGGCCCCAAGGCACTGATGGTATGCCTGGATGTGGGAGTGGGGTCTGGTTCCCATTCCATGCCTCAGGTCCCCAGGCGGGCCCCGAGGCGCTTGTGGTGTGCCTGGTTGGGGGGGGGTCTGATCCTTGGCTCCATGCCTCTGGTCCCCTGGTAGGCCCCGAGGCACTGGTGGTATGCCTGGGCTGGAACTAATATTTATCCTTTGCTTACTTCTAAAATGGGGAAACTTCCTGTGGGAACTAGTACTTGAGCTGTGTGGTTGAGCTAAATTGCTGCTTTGTTGCTGATTCCCTAGGGAAGGCTTTTTGTGCAGCTCAGGGTTTAATGGTTTATCTTATAGGTTCATCTGGCTCTCCAGAGACCCGGTGCACCTGGGTTGTGTAGAAACTCTGATCTGGGCCTGAGTTTTTTCACCAAACTGCATCCCATGCAATTCTACATTCCTAACCGGTCTCCTCTGAGTGGTCCTATGCTGATTGGGGGGCAGATCGGCTGTCCTTGCTGTGTCCCAGTGTTCTCCTGGTGGGCCTGTGTCCCCACCACCTGTGCTCCAAACACTTCCCATGGGACAGGCTGTGCGCAGTTCCCTTGTGATGTCTCACCAGCCTCTGAATGCCTCCTTTTTTTCAGTTGTTGTGGCTCCTCGCTCCTGTGCAGGTACACAGGAATGCTATTAATGGTCTTGCTGTCCTGGGAGCCACCAAGGCCCCCTTCTCCCCTGCTTCCTCCAAGCAAATCCATCCAACGGGCACAGCTGTGGCTTCTGCCAGCTCCTGTTCTGTGTACTCAGCAGCTCCAGCTTTAAAATGGCCACAGCCCAAAATACCCCAAGCAGTTTTTTCTTTTCTCATCGTGGCTTCTCCCACCTTCATGAAATCCGTAGGTCTCTCCTCCTCTTCCCCTGAGCTCCAGCGGACCCAGCTTGGCTGTTGTTACATTTTTATAGTTGTAAATTGGTTGATTTGTGGGAGAGAGTGATGCTGGGGACTGTCTATTCCACCATCTTGAGCAGAAGACTCAACATTTTTTCTTTAGCTCCCATATATAAGTGAGATCATGCAGTATTTACCTCTCTGTGCCTGACTTATTTTACTTAACATAATGTCTTCCGGGCTCATCCATGCTGCCACAAAAACAGGATTTTATTCTTTTTTATAGCTGAGTTTTATTTTCCATTGTGTATATATACCACATTTTCTTTATCCATTCATCTGTCAATGGACACCTAGGTTGACTCCATATCTAAGATATTATGAGTAGTGTTGCAATAAATGTGGGGTTGCAGATCTCTCTTCAGTATGCTAATTTCCTTTCCTTTGGATAAATACCCAGCAGTCAGATTGCTGGATCATATGGTAGTACTGTTTTCAGTTTTTTTAGGAAGTTTAATACTGTTTCCCACAGCTGTACTAATTTACATTCCCACCAACAGTGTATTAAGAGTTCCCTTTTCTCCACATCTTCACCATCATTTTTTTTTACTTTTTGATAATAGCCATTCTAACTGAAGTGAGATAATATCTCACTATGGTTTTGATTTGCATTTCCCTGATGATTAGTGATGTTGAGCATTTTTTCATACACCTGTTGCCATTTGTATGTTTGTATGTTTTCTTTTGAGAAATGTCTATTCGGGTCATTTGCCCATTTTTCAATAGTATTATTTGGTTTTTCACTGTTAAGTTCCTTGAATACTCTGGATATTAATCCCTTTTGGGATGCATATTTTGCAAATATTTTTCCTCACTCTGCTTGTTGCCTCTTTGCACTGTTGATTGTTTCCGTTATTGTGCAGAAGCTTTTTAGTTTGATGTAATCCCATTTGTCTATTTTTGCTTTTGTTGCCTGTGCTTTAGAAGTCTTCTCCATAAAATTTTTGTGGCGACCAACTTCTTGGATTGCTTTTCCTTTTTTCTTCTAGTAGTTTTATAGTTTCAAGTCTTACATTTAAGTCTTTCATCCATTTTGAGTTGATATTGATATATGATGAGAAATAGGGGTCTAGTTTCTTTCTTCTGTATGTGGTTAGCCAGTTTTCCCAGCACCATTTACTGAAAAGGCTTTCCTCTACCCCATATATGTTCTTGGCACCTTTGTCAAAAGGTCAATTGCCTGTAGATACATGAATTTATTTCTGGGTTCTTTGTTCCATTAGTCTATGTGTCTGTTTTTACACTAGTACCATACTGTTTTGATCACTAAGGCTTTGTAGTATATTTTGAAGTCAGGTAATGTAATGCCTCCAACTTTGTGCTTTTTGCTCAAGATTTCATTGGCTATTTGGGGTCTTTTGTGCTTGCATAAGAATTTTTTTTTCTATTTCTGTGAAGAATATCACTGGCATTTTGATAGGAATTGAACTGAATCTGTAGATTGCTTTGGGCAGTATAGTCATTTTAACAATATTAATTTGTCCAATTCATGAACAAGTAATGTCTTTCCATTTTTTGGGTGTCCTATTTAATTTCTTTTTTCAGTGTTTCGTAGTTTTCATTGTAGAGATCTTTCATTCATATCCTTGGTTAAGTTTATTCCTAGGTTTTGTTTGTTTGTTTTTAGGTGGCTATCATAAATGACATTGCTGTCTTGATTTCTTTTTCAGCTAGTTCGTTGGTGTATAAGAATGCTACTAATTTTTGTATGTTGATTTTGTATCCTGCCACTTTACTGAATTTGTTTACAACTTCTAAGAATTTTTTTGGTGGAATCTTTAGGTTTTTCTATACATAAGATCATGTCATCAGCAAATAGGGACAATTTGACTTCCTTTTTTCCAATTTGGATGACCTTTATTTCTTTCTCTTGCCTAACTGCTCTGTCTAGGACAGTACTATGTTGAATAAATGTGTTGAAAGTGGGCACCCTTGTCTTATTCCTATTCTCAGAAGAAAAGCTTTCAACTTTTCCCCATACAGTACGATGTTAGCTGTGGGTTTGTCGTATAAGGCCTTTTTTTGTGTTGAAATACTTTCCTTCTATACCTAATTTGTTGACAGTTTTTATCATACACGGATGTTGAATTTTATCAAATGTTTTCTCTGCATCTATTGAGATGATCATAAGGTTTTTGCCTTTCATTTTGTTGATGTGGTATATTACACTTACTGATTTGCATAAGTTGAACCATCCTTACATCCCTGGGATAAATCCCACTTTATCATGGTGCATAATATTTTTGATGTGCTGTTAAATCCAGTTTGCTAGTATTTAATTGAGAATTTCTACATATATGTTCATTAGAGATATTGGGCTATAGTTTTCTTTTTGTTGTTGTGTCCTTGTCTGGTTTTGGTATCATGGTGGTGCTGACCTCATCAAGTGAGTTTGGAAGAAGTCCCTCTTCTTCAATTTTTAGGAATTGTTTGAGAAGAACTGGTATTAATTCTTCTTTAAAAGTTTGGTAGGGGCCGAGCCCGTGGCGCACTCAGGAGAGTGCGGTGCTGGGAGCGCAGCAGCGCTCCCGCCACGGGTTCGGATCCTATATAGGGATGACCGGTGTGCTCACAGGGCTCACTGGCTGAGCGTGGTGTGGCCGGTCTCAAAAAGGACAAAAAATAAAATAAAATAAAATAAAAAAATAAAAGTCTGGTAGTATGCAGCAGTGAAGCCATACAGTCCTAGCCTTTTCTTTGTCAGGAGACTGCTGATTACTGTTTCGATCTCAATTATGTGTTGTTGGTCTGTTTGGATTTTTTATTTCTTCTTGGTTCAATATTGATAAGTTGTATGTGACCAGAAATGTATCCATTTCCTCTAGGTTTTCTAATTTATTGGCATATATATTTGCTAATAATAGTCACTAATGATTGATTCTTTATATTTCTGTGCAATCAGTTGTAATGTCTACTTTTTCATTTCTGCTTTTATTTATTTAGGTCTAATCTCTTTTTTTCTTACTTAGTCCAGCTAATGGTTTGCCAATTTTGTTTATCTTTTTAAAAGCCACCTTTTAATTTCGTCGATCTTTTGTATCTTTTCTTGGTCTCTATTTCTTTTAGTTCTACTCTGATCTTTATTATTTATTTTCATCTAATTTTTTTTTTTTTGTCCTTTTTGAGACCGGCCGCACCGTGCTCAGCCAGTGAGCACTGTGAGCGCACCGGCCATCCCTATATAGGATCCGAACCCACGGTGGGAGTGCCACTGCGCTCCCAGCGCTGCACTCTCCCGAGTGCGCCACGGGTTCGGCCCATATTTTCATCTAATTTTGAAATTAAATTGTTCTCGTTTTTCTAGTTCTTTGAGGTGCAATGTTAGGTTGCTTATTAAAAATCTTTCTACTTTTTGATATAAGCACTTATTGCTATAAACTTCACTCTTAGTGCCTACCACTTTTTGCTATATCTCATAGGTTTTAGTATGTTGTGCTTCTATTTTTGTTTCAAAAAGTCTTTTGATTATTTTCTTGAACCTCTGCATGTTCAGGAACATGTTGTTTAATTTCCATGTATTTGTACAGTTTCCAAAGTTTCTCTTGTTATTAATTTCTAGCATTATTCTGTTGTGATCTGAAAAGATATTTGGTATGATTTCAATTTCTTACAATTTGTTGACACTTGATTTGCAGTCTAAAATGTTGTATTAGTCTGTTTCTGTTGCTATAACAGAATACCTGAGACTGGTGACATAGCTGTATTAGTCCATTTTGTGTTACTATAACAGAATACCTGAGACTGGGTAATTTATAAACAACAAAGGTTTACTTGGCTTACAATTCTGGGACAGCTGCATCTGGTGCAGGCCTCAGGCTTCATCTACTCATGGTGAAAAGCAGCAGGCAGTCTGCAGGTACAAACAGATCACAGGGCAACAGGAAGCAACGGGGGGTGGTGCCAGGGTCTTTTAAACAACCAGCTCTCCTGCGAACTAATAGAGTGAGAACTCACTCACTACTCCCCTCTCCCCCTCCTACCAGGAAGAGCATTAATCCATTTGTGAAGGATCCGCCCTCGTGATTCAAACAGCTTCCAACACTGCCACATTGGGGATCAAATTTCCATGAGTTCTGGAAGGACAATATATCCAAACTCCATCACATGTGGTCTATTTTGGAGAATGTTCCATGTACTGATGAGGAGAATGTATATTCTGGAGTTGTTGGATGAAATGTTCTATAAATGTCTGCCAGGTCCATTTGGTCTATAGTGCAGTTTAAATCCAACATTTCTTTGTTTATTTTCTGTCTAGATGATCTGTCCAATGCTGAGAGAGTGGTGTTGAAGTCCTTAGATATTATTGTGTTGGGCTCTCTCTCTTTAGCTCCATTAATATTTGCTTTATATATCTGGGTGCTCCTACACTGGGTGAATATATATTTATAACTGCTATAACCTCTTGTTGAGTTGATCCCTTAATCATTATATAATGTCCTTCTTTGTCTCTTTTTATAGTTTTTTATTTAAAGTATACTTTATCTAATATAAGTATAGCTACTCCTGCTCGTTTTTGGTTTCCATTTGCATTGTATATCTTTTTCCATCCCTTTACTTTTAGTCTATGTGTATCTTTATAGGTGAATTGAATTTCTTGAAGTTAGCATATAGTCGTGTCTTGTTTTTCAACCCATTGAGACAGTGTGTATATTTTAAATGGAGAATTTAATCTATGTTTAAAGTTGTTATTGAAAGGTGTGGCCTTACTCTTGACATTTTGTTAATTGTATTATGGTTGTTTTGTATATCCTTTATTTGTTTCTTCCTCTTTTATTGCTTGTTTTTGCTGTTTGGTGGTTTTCTGTAGTGATAGATAAAATTTGTCTTTTTTTCCTTTCTGTATCTGCTCTACCCATGAGTTTTATTCTTTCACGTGTTTTCATGAAGATAATTATGGTCCTTTTGCTTCCAGATGAAGGACTCCATCAAGGATTTCTTGTAGGTCCAGTCTAGTGGTGATGAATTCTCTCAGTTTTTCTTTGTGTGGGAAAGACACTATTTCTCCTTCATATCTGAAGGATACCTTTGCTGGATATAGTGTTAGCTCTCAATTTTTTTTTTCAGAATATTTAATATACAATCTCATTCTCTCCTAGCGTGTAAGGTGTCTGCTGAAAAATCTGCTGTTAGTCTATTGGGAACTCCCTTATAGATCACTTGGTGCTTTCTCTCTTTGTCTTTGACTTTTGACAATTTCACTACAATGTGCCTTAGAGAGAAATTTGGGGGGTTAAATCTGTTTGGGGGTCTTTGAGCTTCTTTGATCTGGTAATTTGCATCTCTCCCCAAACTTGGGAAGTTTTCAACTATTATTTCATTAAATAGGTTGTGATGCCCTTTCCTGCTCTTCTCTTTCTGGAATACCCACAATGTAAATATTTGTACACTTAATGTCCCATAAACCTCACAGGCTTTCTTCTTCATTTTTTTAAAATTCTTTTTTCTGTCTTTTCTTTCCCCCAACTGAGTTATCTCAAAATACCTGTCTTCAAGTTCAGAAATTCTTTCTTTTGCTTGATCTAGCCTGTTGCTTAAGCTCTTAGTTGCATGTATTATTTTGTTTAATGAATTTTTTAGTAACAAGATTTCTGCCTGTTTTTTTTAAATAATAGCTATATATCTTTGTTGAATTTCTCATTCAGATCATGAATTATTATTCTGATTTCATTGAAATGTCGACCAGTATTCCCTTGCATCTCTGAATTTCCTTAGATTATTATTTTGAATTCCTTTTCAGTCATTTCATAATTTCCTTTTCTTTGAGGGTCTGTTACTGGAACATTAGAGTATTCCTTTGGGGGTGTCATGTTGCCCTGTTTTTTTCATGTTTTTTGTATTCCTATGTTAATGTCTGAGCATCTGGTTGAATAGTTGCTTTTCTAATTTTCTGAAGTAGTTTTCAAAGGGAGAGGATCTTTACTGTAGATTTATTCCATACTGTCAGTTGGATATAGGGTATTTTAGGTTTGGTCCTAGCTGAGTGCAATAGTGTAGTCACATGTTATTTCTTAGGCTGTATTCAACATCAAAGTTGTCTGTGAGAGCCTCCATGGTCTAGGCACTGGGGTGCTCAGCAGCTCCTTGTTTGGAGTGGTGACACTGGGTGAGATTGCTGGGGTTGCAGGTGGGACTTCAAACCCCTTGGAAATGCACTGGTGCACTAGTGACTCCTCAGCTGAAGCAGACAACCCTGGATGGGCGTTGCTGGGGTTACAGTAGAGACTTCAGAGTTCTAGGAGAGGTGCTGTGGCAATCAGCTGTTCCTTTGCTAATGTGAGTGGGGTTGCAGGGAAAATGGATGGGACTGTAGAGCTCTGGGAAAAGCAATGGGGTGCTCTGCAGCTCCTCAGGTAGAGTGGCCAACCATGGGGGGAGGTCACTGGGGATGTGGTCAGGACCTCAAACTCCCAGGAGAGGTGCTAGGGCACTCTGAAGCTCCTCAGCTGGAATAGGTGACACTCAGCAAAGTTGATGTGTTCATCGGTAAGATCTCAGGACCCCAGAAAAGGCATGGGGATGTTCTACAACTCTTCAGCTGGAGATGATCCTGGTCAGGATCACTGGGGCCAGGGCCAGGACTTCAGACTTTCGAGAGAGATCCTGAGGTGCTCTGTAGAGCCTCAGCTGGAGTGGGGAACTCTGCTATATCCCTGGGGTCATGGCTGGAACTTCCCCCCCACCCCCGCCCCCAAGAGAGATGCTGGGGCATTCTGCAGCTCGCCAGCTGGAATGTGCCAGTCTAAGCAAGGTCATTAGGGCCCTGGGCAGAGCCCTGAACTCCCACAAGAGACAATGGGGTATTCTGCAGCTCCTCAGCTAAAGTGGGTCACTCTGGGCAAGGTTGCCGGGGAAATGTACAGGACCCTGAACTGCCAGGAGGGGTTCTAGAGCACTCTGAAGCTGCCCAGCTGGAGTTGGTGACACTGGGCAAGATTTCTGGGGTCTCGGACAGGACCCTAAACCCCCAAGACAGATGCTGGGGCACTCTGCAGCTCCTCAGCTGGAGTGGATGATTCCAGTCAAGGTTACTGGGGCTATGGGCAGGACCTTGAGCCCTCAAGAGAGATGCTGGTGCAATCTGTAGCTCCTCAACCAGAGTGGATGACTCTGGGCGAGGTTGTTGGGGCTGTGGATGGGACTCTGCACCCCCAAGAGAGATGCCGGAGTACTCTGTAGCTCCCTAGCTGGAATGAGCCACTCTGGGCAAGGTCACTGGCACCATGAAAAGGACCCATTGATACAAAGAGAGAGGCTGGGGTGCTCTTCAGCTTCTCAGCTAGAGTGGGTGGCTCTGGGGGGGTTCGCTGAAGCCATGATGGGACTTTCTACCCCTGGGAGAGGCATATGAGTGCTCCACTGAAGACAGCAGGGCTGCCAGCAGTGGCAGAAGGCCCCAATCAGTTGGATCTCAGACTCTGTAAAGTACAATCATTGGCTCCCTTTGCCTTGGGGTGGACTTGCCACTGAGCTAGACCACTTGTTCCCAAGGGTTTAGGGTGCTATGTGCGTTTGGGTGCTACAGTCATGGTGTGATGAGGAAGCTATTGGGCCCCAGGTGAGAATGCCCTCTGGTGTTGTCTCCAATCCCAAAATGGTGAAGTGTTTCGGCAGCCTGGATCCCGGAGGAAGGGGATGCCTGTTGTGAACTCTCTCTCTGGAATAATGCAGTTGTGTAGGTTCCAAGCAGCTCCCTGTACTGGTCTCACAGCCTGCAAGGGCTGTGTAACTCTCTTGTAGCTAAGATTGCAAGTGTCCAAGGTGGGAGTTTAGACTATTGTGGATTTTTTTTTTTTTTTTTTTTTTGGTTTTCCTTTTCCCCCCCAAAAAG
>NW_007743954.1:0-849 GCF_000696425.1 Galeopterus variegatus
TTTTTCCAGAGGCATTTGTCAGAGACATTCAGAGGGAATTATTTAACTTTGTGGTTGCCTGTGGTAGTAGATAAAAGTTGGTGGAAATAATAGACTAATCAAAAAGCTTAAAAGGAAAAACTGGAGAATGAGATATTCATAAAGGCTATGAAAAGCTCCGACATATTACTGGGAATCTGAAAACCACATGCATGTGTAAGGCTGTGAGCACACTAAGGGCTATGCATGTGCTCAGGAATAACCTGGGAAGACCCTAAGTTCTTATTTCTGTCTGGCCTTGAGGCTCTGCATAAGCAGGAAATGAAGACTAAGGAGATGACAACTAAGATTTGTCAGCTATCTGGCTGAATGTTGAAGGCATGCCCAAGCACACACACACAGAGCTCCTTGGCAAAGACTGAGAGACTTATAAGTTCCTNATAGTGAGAATAAACTTTTTCAGAACTCTGGAAATTGGCCAATGGCTTACAGCAATATAGGAAGCATTTATTCAAGAAAAACTGCTGAATCTTAGTGAGAACAGCAAGCTCAATTGTATTTTAACTTTTAACTTGTGCTATTGCCATCACCTTCTCTCTGGCTATGTGGTAGCGACAGCCCATAATGGAAAATGAAAACCTGCAGGCAGGCAGCCACTGGAGGGGGCACAATGGGGTTGGAACTCCTTCAAAGTGTCATTCTTAGAGAATTGTCATTATTTGACTAGTCTGGTGGTTTACTGGAAGACCCCATTTGCAAGGCTGTCTTTATTTGTCCAGACTTGGAGTTAGTCCAGTGTGAAAAGCCCTTTTTTCCAGAGGCATTTGTCAGAGACATTCAGAGGGAATTATTTAACTTTGTGGTTGCCTG
>NW_007743954.1:2348-8614 GCF_000696425.1 Galeopterus variegatus
GACTTCACAGAATTAGCCCAGAAAAGTCACAAAATAAACAGTAATAACAAAACAAGTAGTAACAATGAAAAACTGCCACAACAACAACAAATCCTGGAGAGGCGGAGCAATTCAATACCCAGAATTGCCATATTATATTATTTAAAATGTCCAGATTTCAACAAAAATTTATGAGACATACAAATAAAAAAGAAAGTATGGCCCATACAAGGCCAGACAGGGAAAGAAAAAGGTAGGAAAAAAAAAAAATAGAATCCCAGATGTTGAACTTAATAGACAAAGACTTTAAATCAACTATTTAAAATATAATCAAAGAACTAAAGGAAAACATGTCTAAAGAAATAGAGAAAAGTATTAGAACAATGTGTTACCAAATAGAGAATATAAATATAAAGGTAGAGATTATAAAAAAGAATGAAATAAAAATCCTAGCACTGGAAAGTATACTAACTGAAATGAAAAATTCATGAGAGAGGCTCAACAACAGATTTGAGCAGGTGAAAGAAAGAATCAGTGAAATTGATAATAGATCAGTTGAGATTATCCAGTTAGAGAAACAGAAAGAAAAAGGAATGAAGAAAAAAGAATAGAGCCTCGGAGAGCTGTGGGACATCATAAAATGTACCAATATATGAATAATGGGAGTCCCAGAAGGAAAAAGAAGAAAGGGGCATAAAAAAAAATTTGAAAAAACAATGGCTGAAACTTTCCAAATTTGATGAAAAACTATAATCTATACATCTAAGAAACTCAGTGAATTCCAACAAGGAAAAAGTCAGGGTTTCACTCCTAGACACATCATAATCAATTTTTCAAGAGCCAAATACAGAGAGAAAACTTGAAAGCAGCAAGAGAGATTCTCTTCATCGAATATAAGGAATCTTCAACAAATACTGACATCCAATTTCTCATTAGAAACCATGACGCCAGAAGGCAATGCCATGTACAGTACATTTCAAGTACTGGGAGAAAAAGACTTGGCAACCAAGAATTCTATGCCCAGCAAAACTGTCCTTCAAAACTGAAGGAGAAATTAAGACATTCCCAGATTAAACAAACAAAACAATAATTCAGTGAATTCATCACTGGTAGACCTCCCCTACAAAGATACCAAAGGGAATCCTTCAGGCCGAAATGAAAGTACACTGATACTTGAATTCACATAAAGAAATAAAGAACAACAGTAAAGGTAGTTACATAGGTAAAAATAAATGGCAATATAATTGTATTTTTTATTTGTAGCACTTTTTTCTCTAATCTGATTTAAAAGATAACTGCATAAATATAAGTTTGTGTTGATGTGCATTAAGTTAGTATTAATCTGAACTAGGTGATAATAAATTGTGATGTTAATTGTAGTCTCTAGGGAACTGCTAAGAAAATAACTAAATATATATAGTGAAGAAAATGACAAGGGAGTTAAAATATCACACTGAAAATATCTACTTAACACACAAAAAAGTAGTAATAGAGGAATAGAGAATCATAAAAGACATGGCACATAGAAAACAAATAGCAAAATGGCAGATGTAAATCCTAAATTATCAGTAACTACATTCAATGTAAATTGATTAAGTACTCCAAATAAAAAGTAGAAACTGAAAGATTGGATAAAAAATATAATCTGGCAATATGTGGTCTATAAGAGATTCAATTTAGATTCAAGGACACAAATAGATTGATGGTAAAAGGATGGAAAAATGGAAAAATGTATCATAAAATAGTAAATAAAATAGAGCTAGAATGGCTATATTAATATCAGACCAATTAGAGTTTAATACAACTATTTTTACTAGAGAAAAGGGATATTTTATAAAGATAAAAGGGTCAATCTAATAAGAAGTTATAACAATTATAAACATATATGCAATAACAACAGAGCCCCAAAATGCAGGAAGCAAGAACTGTCAGAACTGAAGGGAGAAATAGACAATCCAACAATAATAATTGAAGACTTCAAAGTCCCACTTTCAATAATGAATGGAATAACTAGACAGAACATCAACAAGGAAATAGAAGACTTGAATAGCACTAAAAAGCAATTAGACCAAACCATACCCATGGAAACCTCCACCCAAGAACAACAGAATGTATATTCTTCTCAGGGTCACATGAAATATTTTCTAGAATAGACCATATGCTAGGCCATAAAACAAGTCTGAATAAATTTAAAAGGGTTGATATCATATAAGTTATGTTCTCTGACCACAATGGAATAAAATTAGAAATAAGTAACAGAAGAAAATTTAGGAAATTCACAACAATGTGGTAATTAAACAGCACATTCCTAAATAACCAATGAGTCAAAAAAAAGTACAGGAGAAATGAGGTACTTTGGGATGAATGAAAAGAAAACCACACCATACTAAAACTGATGGTATGCAACTAAAGCAGCCATTAGAGGGAAATTTATAGCTGCAAACATCTACATTAAACAGGAAGAAAGATCTCAAATCAATAACCTAAACTTCTACTTCAAGGAGCAAAAGAAGAGGAGAAAGAAGATGGGGATGAGGACAAGGAGCAGGATGAGAGGGAAGAAACTAAACTCAAAAAAAGGAGAAGGAAGGAAATAATAAAAATTAGAGTGGAAGTAAATGAAATAGAGGATAGAAAAACAATACAAAAAAAATCAATGAAACCAACAGAGGTTTCTTTGAAAAGATCAACAAAATTGACAAAACTTTAGCTGGACTGTCCAAGATAAAAAGAGAGAAGACCTAAACTACTAAAACAATGAATTAAAAAGGGGACATTACTATTGACCTCACAGAAATAAAATGCATTATATGAACAATTGTATACCAAAAAATTAGGTAACCTAGATGAAATGGACAATCTCCTGGAAAGATATGCATTACCAAACTGACTCAAGAAGAAATAGAATACCTGAATAGACCTATAACAGGTAAGGAGATTAAATTAGTAATCAAAAAACTTCTCACAAAGAAAAGCCTAGAATCAGATAGCTTTGCTCATGAATTCTATCAAATGTTTAAAGAAGAATTAACACCAATTCTTCACAAACTCTTCCAAAAAATAGATGTGGAGGGACTACTTTCCAACTCATATTTTGAGGCCAGTATTACCGAATACCAAAACCAGACAAAGGCATTACAAGCAAAGCAAAGCAAAACAAAAGTAAAGTACAGACCAATATTCCTTATGAATATAAATGCAAAAATCCTCAACAAAAAACTATTAAACTGAACTCAGCAGTATATAAAAAGGATTACATACTGTAACCAGGTGGGATTTATGCCAGGAATACAAGGTTGGTTCAACCTAACCCTAACCCTAACCCTAACCCTAACCCTAACCCTAACCCATTTTAATAGAAAAGGGCATAAACCACATGATCATCTCAATAGCTTCAGAAAAAGCATTTTGCAAAATCCAATACAGTTTTGTAATCAAAACATCTAAGAGACTAGGCATAGAAGGGAACTTCCTAAACCTGATAAAGGTCCTCTATGAAAAAGCCAGAGCTAAGGTCATACTTGATAGTGAAAGATTGAAAGCTTTCTCCCTAAGATGAGGAGAAAGACAAAGATGTCCACTATTGCTGTTTCTATTCAATATTATCCTGGAAGTTCTAAACAGGGCAGTTAGGTAGAAAGAAAGAAAGAACATATGCGCACACACACATGCACGCACACACGCACGCATGCATTCAGATTAGGAAGGAAGAAATGAAACTATTTCTATTTGCAGATGACATAATCTTTTATATAGACTTTCCCAAGGAATATACCCGCAGTCCCCCCCACAAATTAGAGCTAATGAGTGAGTTCAGCAAGACCCAGGTTATAAGATCAATACACAAAAATCAATTCTATTTTTATACATTGGAAATAAATAATACAAAAATGAAATGGGAAAATAATTTTATTTGCAATAGCATCACAAGAATAAAATACTTAGGAATAAATTTAACAGAAGACGTGCAAAATTTATATTCTGAAAACTACAAAACATGGTTGAAAGAAATTAAAGTAAATCTAAATAAATAGAAAGATATCCCGTGTTTAAGGATTGAAAGACTTAATATTGCTAAAATGTCAATATTCTCCAAATTAATCTACTGATTCAAGGCAATTCCTATTGAAAACCTAGCTGGCTTTTTTTTTTTTTTTCAGAAAATGACAAACTGGTCTTAAAATTCACATGAAAATTCAAGGGACCCAGAATAGCTAACACTATTTTGATATAGAAGAATGAAGCTGTAAAACACACTTCCTAGTTTCAAAACTTACTACAAAGCTACAGTAACCTTCAGTAAGGTACAGTAAAGTATGTGGCACTGGTATAAGAATAGACATACAGAGTAATTGAATAGAATTGAAAGTCCAGAAATAAACAATGCATTTATGTCAACTGATTTTTGTCAATGTTGCTAAAACAATTTAATGGAAGAATAATAGTCTTTTCAACAAATGGTGCTGGAACAATTAGATATCCACATGCAAAAGAATGAAGTTGGATACCATATTCCAAAAGTAACTTAAAATGGATCAATTACCAAAATATAAAAGTTAAAATCATATCATTCCTAGAGGGAAACATAGGTGTAAGTCTTCATGACCTTGGATTAGGTAATGGTTTCTAAGATATGACACATAAAAGGACAAGCAACTGAAGAAAAAATAGATATAATGACCATCAAAATTAAAAACTTTTGTGCTTCAAAGATACTCACAAAAGTGAAGACAACCCAGAGAGTGGAAGAAAATATTTGTAAATTCTATATATGATAAGGGACTAGTATCTAGAATATATAACAAACTCTTACAATTCAACTGTAAAAGATAAATAACTCAATTAAAAAATGAGTAAAGAATTTGAACAAACATTTCTCCAAAGAAGACATATAAATGACCAATAAACACATAAAAAATTGCTCAGTACAATTAGTCATTAGAGAAATGGAAACCAAAACCACAATGAGATATCACGTTATACCCACTAGAATGACTGTAATCAAAGAGACAGACAATAACAGGTTCTGGGGAAAGTGTGGAGTGGTTGGAAACCTCATATATTCCTGGTGGGAAAGTAAAATCCTGCCATCACTTTGGGAAACATTTTAACAATTCCTCAAAAAGTTAAACATAGAATTACCATATGACTCAGCAATTCCATTCCTAGACGTGTACTCAAGAGAACTGAAACCATATGTCCATATAAAAACTTGAATATGGATGCTCATAGAAGCTTTATTCATCAGAGCCAAAAGTTGGAAACAACCCATGTCTGTCAACTGATGAATGAATAAACAAAATCTCATATAATCATAAAATAACATATTATTCAGCTATAAAAATGAATGTAGACACATGCTACCACATGGATAAGCCTGAAAACATTATACTAAGTGAAGAAGGCAGCCACAAAAGACCACATACTGTATGATCCCATTTAAAATGTCTAGAATAGGCAAATACATAGAGTCAGAAGACGGATTGTGGATGATGGGGGATTGGGGAGAAGGGATTTGGGAAGTGACTGTTCAGGGTATCTTTTTGGGGTGACAAAAATATTCTAAATGGTGATGGTTATATAATCTTGCAAATGTACCAAAACCCAGAATTGTACCCATCAAATAATTGAATTTTATGGTATATGAATTATATCTCAATTTAAAAAATGGACTTGGTAAAGGGACATGAAAATCAACTACATTGTAGATTGATAAATTAAAATTTAAAAAGTATTAAAAAATGGACTTAATTTTTCACTATTGGAGAAGGAAAATACAAGTACGGAAAGGGAGAAAACTTGAAGTAACTGTGATTCTGATTGGAATTGAAGGTCTGGGTGTGAACTCACATCTTTCAATATATATAGATGGGTGGATGTAGCAGTAAATGTAGATATACGTTCCTTATCTCTGTCCACTGGGGCCTGGGAGCTGTGACATCCCCACAGCAATAAGCACAACTATCCAGCCCCAGATTTTCGCTCTAAATACTATTCTCCACCCAGGCCTCTATTAAGGAGTCCAGGGAACTAGGACGCCTCAGAAAAATGGCTGATTCCAAGGCTGGAGTGGAGACAGTCCAGGATAAATCTGAAACCCGGTGTGCCACAAAGTAAGGAAGTGCTCAAAGAGTTATGTTCCACTGTCCAAATCAGGGATAATTTGGTGTCAAAATAAGTGATGGTAATAACAGATTCAACCTCATGGAATAAAATAGGAGACCACGAGTCTATATAGATACAAATTAATAAAGGAGTAAGTTGAAAATGTCACAAGGAACAGGATA
>NW_007743954.1:12072-15214 GCF_000696425.1 Galeopterus variegatus
CATCTCGCTCAGCCAGTGAGCGGCCGGTCTGTATGTGGGATCCGAACCCTCGGCGGGAGCGCCTCCACGCTTCGCAAGCGGCGCACTATAGCAGTGCGCCACCGGGCTGGCCCACACTAGTCAGCTTTTAATAATGTCATTTAAATTGGCATATCTATTTTAACTTCTATCTTCTCTACCCCAATTTGTGTTAGTTGTAACATTTCTATATTTCCCATAGTCATTTCAAGGTGAGTCTTTCACCTTTGGCAAGTGTATTCTTACAGTGCTTTTTGAGTTCTATTTTTCTCTGGGTCCTTTCATTAATCTCTTGCTTTTTTCCTTCTCTTTCTTTTCCTCAGCTGTTTCCCCTCTGTTCCTCTATTATTTTACAGCCTATGAATCATATTTGTCTCACCTTTTCAATGAAGAATAAATTTATAGGGGGTGTTTTTTCATTCTCCTTGAAGATTTTGTATAGCTTTAAGGAAAAGAAAAAGGGCTTACTTACACAGACTTATTCATACTGGAAGTCCCCGGGTCTCTATTTTGCTGTTGTTGTTTTGTTTTCTGATCATGTAACCCTTTCCTATGCTCATTTAAATGAAGCCTTGCAGAAATACAAACGGAGTGCCTCTAATCATAGGAATTGTAGGTGTTTTTAACAAAACAAGGAATGAATCCTTTGGAGGGTAACCTTTTCAGCACCTTTCAAGGTATAAAAGTGCTATGGTTTGAATGTTTGTCCCCTCCAAATCTCATGTTGAAATTTAATTGCCATTGTAACAGCATTAAGAGGTGGAATATTACGAGGTGATTAGGCTGTGAGGCCTCTGCCTTCATGGGTGAGATTAAAGTTGGTATAAAAGGGTGAGTTTGGTCCTCTCTCACTTTCTTTGCCCTTCTGCCATGTAATGTCTTCTGCCATGCTATGATGCAGCAAGAAGGCCCTTTCAGGATGCCAGAACCTTGATATTGGCCTTCCCATCCTCCAGAACAGTGAGCCAGTAAATTTGTTTATTATAAATTACCCAGTCTGCTGTATTCTGCACAAAATGGACTAAGTTAGACAAGAAGTAAATGACTCCCTACTCTAGCAATACAAAAAATCTGGGCTAACTTCTAACCATTCCTCTTCTGGTAATAACCATTTTTCTTTCAGCTCAGTTTTACAATTCTAATCTTACAGAATTATAGATCTTTAGCAGCAAACAGAGTGATGCTGAAGTTTGTATTCTTGAAGAAATTTCAGCTATCAATATTTTTTTTTCTTGGAAGAGAAATGTCTTGTGCTTATTCTTAATTACTCAAGAGATTAAAAAAATTGGACATAATCTTAACTGCTAAGGTGAATATGTCAGTGAACATTTCCATTTAGAGCACTGCAGAAAAGTTAAACAAGATTGGAAACTACTGTTTGTCTATAAAGTTGGGGAACTGAGGAGAAGAAAATCTGTTGGTGAGGTTACTTTTACTCATTGTTTAATTCCTGATCCTTCCTTTACCCAACCCCTGTGAAATTAACAGCTGTTCGATGGCAGTTGATTAGTAAGAAAATTCAGGTCACTGTCTACTGTAGGCCAGAGAGTCTGACTTTCAGTCTGGGATTAGTGATCGATTTTGCCAAATGCTGGAGAATATTTCAAAAGGAAAAACTTTTCTTGTTTTACTACTCCACCAGGCAACATGAGAACTTGGGGGGCAGCAGAGAGCAATCTGGTGCAGTAGAACAAAAGTAAGCTTTTGGAGCCAACAGCCCATGTGTTCAAATCCTAGCTCCACCACTTACTGGGTCTCAGGTGCCCATCTATAAGATAAAGAAAATTATACCTACCTCATACAATTGGTGTGCAAATCAAATAAGATAATGTTACACAGAACATAATGTACACAGGGTCTCTTATGAGATTGCAGTCAAGCTGTTTGCTGGGGCTGCAGGTATCATTTTTTCATTCTTGTCTGTGTCATATAATTTTCAACATATTCTGTCTCTCTCAGATTCTATGAGAGACAGAAATTCCAGAGTCAATTTACTTTGGAAAAACTCTTCAAGTTACCCTTAAAAGATAGTATATATCTCTTTCAAGAAATTTAACACAGTTAAGGGCCTGGTTAAGGGCTGGCCAATTAGTTCACTTGGTTATAAAGAGGTGCTGATAACACCAAGGTCAAGGGTTTGGATCCCTATACAGGCCAACTGCCAACAAAAAACAAACAAAAAAAGCTAGTGGCAGTAGGTGGCATAAAATCAGGGGACATGTTGTATGAAAAATTATGTAACTTTAAACATAAGAATTATATTCAACTTAGCTACAGGCACACACACACACACACACACACACACAAAAGGCCTTCAGTGACTGAGGAAGCTGAGGGGACAAAGATTTCCATCTCACACTGACCATAGGGCTCAGTTACTGGATTAGCAGGTGCAATTTAAAAGGTTGTTTTTGTATTATTTTTTTCCTAAGTGTAATTTGCAGAAGTTAAATACATTTATGACTCAATACTGACATGTTAAAATGTGAAGAAGCTTTCTGGTTCATCTGTAAGCACCTAATCATCAGCTCTATAGGATTTCATTTCTCACCTTCTGCTTTGCTCTGCTTGCTGATTGGTGCTACCCCATCAGAATTGTTCTAGCATTAGAGCACCTAGAAACCAGAGTGCTTTTTGCAGAATATGAAGAAATATTGGTATGTTGTTCTCCAATCACACAAATAATATCATAGCACAAAATTATGTTTGGTTATTTTAACTTTGCATTGATTCAGATCATTAAATTTAATTAAATTTATGCAGCATGAAAGGCAACAGAATATCACAATCACAAATATACAAATCTATACACACACACACACTTTTGAATCAAACCTATCCCCCCCCCCTTTTTTGGCAGCTGGAGTACAGGCATCTGAACCCTTGATCTTGGTGTTATACCACCATGCTCTAACCAGATGAACTAACTGGCCAGCTCAAACCTATCCCTTAACATTGGTTTGTTGTGTGCTCATTTATCTAGTTGTTGGCTAATCCTCTCTGGCAGATAATCAACGGCACCTGTCAAAAGTTTATTTAAAGTATTGTAGAAAAACAAATTTGAGAAAAATTTCCTTGATTTATTTTTTTTCTTAACTGGAATACTGTTATGTTTTAACAGAAC
>NW_007743954.1:17091-17763 GCF_000696425.1 Galeopterus variegatus
CACCAAGTCAAGGGTTAAGATCCCCTTACCGGTCATCTTTTTAAAAAAAAAAAAAAAAATTCAGTGAGAGAGCATTTATCCTTGTGCCACTTTGTCATTAAGGTAACATTAACATCCCTCTGGCTGAAGGTAACAGTATTTTGTCTAAGCCTGGTTTCTTTGCAAAGCAGAGCCTGAGAAAACGTAGGTAATTTATTTGGGAAATAATCCCAGGGAGCAGGAGTGTGGTCCGGGGGAGGACATCAGAGCAAGAGGGAGAAACAAAACAGGAATACATCGCCACGTGAGCCACCACTATGCGATAATTGGTGTTTGACCCAGTAAGACATTCTGAAGAGTCTTATAAAACATATCTCAGGGGGAAAAGAAGGAAGCATTTATTTACTCACTGGCTTTAGTCAACAGTCCACACCTCCACTCATGTGTAATATACACGTGTAGATGCTGAGCGGTTCCCAAGGGTATTTCTACAAAAGAGATGTGGCTGGTCTGAGTGAGATGCATCTCTCCAGAGTGGGTCAAGGCATGTCCTGAAACGGTCACTGTGATATCAGGTGGAGTAAGAGGTGGGACCAAAAGAATCTGCAGATGAACACAAGAGTGTCCAGTACACTTTTACTTCCCCACTGGGATTTCTCTGCTTTGTCCCACTGCCAGGTGGTTTGGCCTTAG
>NW_007743955.1:0-781 GCF_000696425.1 Galeopterus variegatus
AACTTGACCATGGCTAGCTGTACAGAGGGTACAAATATTGCTCTTTCATCCTCTCATCCTATGTTGGGAAAGCAGCAGACATTAGTATTTGGAGTTATGAATTTTGTCATGTGCAATAGATTAAGATAGAAGATTGTTAAATATGCATTATTTAACCAAGGATCTTAACAAAATTTTAAATTCTGTTCTCTATTTTCTAGAATTAAACTTTCAATTTTAGTTTATTTAGTGTCCTATTTAAGTAATCTACCTTTAAAGAACAAAGTAACATATTTTGAAAAAGTAGTCAGAAGCTTTATGGAAATAGCTGTAGAAAGCGACACCATAGGCTTTGTTTATTCTGTTTGAACACGTAAAACATAATTCTTTTAAAAATCCAGATAGCGAATCAAAACTAAAGACATTTTGCTACAAGAGCTCAAGTAAATGGGCATAATTCATGAACGTATGATAGTACCACCAAACAGACAACTGCATAATGACAATGCAGGTCTCAAGTCTTCTAATTCTCTGGCCACACCCAGCATGGTGTACTACTCAGGTGTTGAGCAAATGTTGAATCTAGAAGTAGGTCTCAGAAAGCAAATACCCATGAAGAGGTAGCAGGATACAGAATAAATAATCAATTGTTCGATGCCTGGTTCCAGGATTCGTCTTCAGCATCCAGCACCCCAGTTTAAGCAGCTTCTACAATCATATGTTATGTGAACTTTAAAGGAATCAGTTGAACTACTCAAGATGGGCTCAGCCCCACTGAGATGTTATGAGATTAAGCCATCTG
>NW_007743955.1:2607-6115 GCF_000696425.1 Galeopterus variegatus
GATTACTACCCTAGGACCCCACAGATTATGGAAGGACCATTATTTATAACTTGGGAAATAAGCATTTATTTTAATTCCAAGGATCCTCCAACATTATAGCTACACATAAACCAAAGTAGTGCTGATGATGTACATTTCCAATGGGTGTATTTATGGTCATTTTTGTGTTTGATCTTCACATTGACTGTATGAGACAGGTAGGGTAGAAACTTTTATTCTCATTGTACTAATTAGAAAATGAGGCTCATTAAGATTAAATTATTTTCTGTAAGTGGTAAATATGTAATCAAACGTGATGTTTTTTTATTATAGAATAATACTTTTTATCACATTCTACTTATATCAAGAACAGGGGAGGATATCTCAGTAATCCATTTAAGATTATATTCAGTTCATATTACAAAATTATATTTATTGTACAGTTGACCTACCATAGGCAGGTCTTTTGCATGATGAATTTTATTTTAAAAATACATTGTAACAGTCTCAGTCCACATATGTTTTTTACAATCAATTTTTTCTTTTATTTTTTATTTTTTTAAAAATTAAAAAAAAAAAATGGCCACAAAGCAAGTCTTAATACATTTTAAAAGACTAAGATCATAGGAGATATGTTCTCTGATCATAATAACAGAAGGAAATTTAGAAAATTCACAAGTGTGTGGAAATTAAACAACACTCTCCTAAACGAACAATGAGTAAAAAGAAACATCATGAGGAAATTAGAGAGGACTTGAGATAAATGTCAAATTACAACATATCAACTGTATAGGATGCAGGGCTCATGCAGTGCTTAGAGGAACATTTATGCTTGAAAACACCTATACTAAAAATGAGAAAAATCTCAAATCAGTCATGTAAACTTCTACCTTCAGAAAGTAGAAAAAGAAGAGCAAACTAAACAAAAGCAAATGTAAGTAGGAAATAACAAAGATTATAGCAGAAATATGTAAAATAGGGGGTTAAAAAACAATAGAGAGCATCAACAAAACCAGAAGTTGATTCTTTAGAAAGATCAACAAAATGTGTAAACCTTTATCTAGACTGACCAAGAACAAAAGAGAGAAGACCGAAATTACTAAAATCAGAAATACAGCAGGGGCGTTATTCCATCGTCATTATGGACTTTGTGGTGGTAAGATTTAGTTTCTTTCTCTTTCTTGTTTGCATTTTTTTCTACCAGTGGGTTTTGATCTTTTTTTGTGTATTTGTGATAGTGATTATCATTTTTAAGATTTCAGATGCAGGACTCCCTTGAGGATTTCTTCCACAGCTGATCATTTGGTGGAGAACTCCTGCAGTTTTTGATTGTCTGGAAAATATACTGATTTTCCCTCATTTCTGAAGAATAGCCTTTCTGGGTACAGTATTCTTGATGCCAGTTTTTCTTTCTTTTTAATATTTTGAATATTTCATCCCATTTTCTTCTGGCCTGTGGAGGTTCTGCTGAGAAGTCTGCTGTTTGATAGGGGCCCCCTTATCAGCGACTTGATGCTTTTTTCNAACAAAAGAGAGAAGACAGAAATTACTAAAATCAGAAATACAGCAGGGGCGTTATTGCATCGTCATTATAGACTTTGTGGTGGTAAGATTTAGTTTCTTTCTCTTTCTTGTTTGCATTTTTTTCTACCAGTGGGTTTTGATCTTTTTTTGTGTATTTGTGATAGTGATTATCATTTTTAAGATTTCAGATGCAGGACTCCCTTGAGGATTTCTTCCACAGCTGATCATTTGGTGGAGAACTCCTGCACTTTTTGATTGTCTGGAAAATATACTAATTTTCCCTCATTTCTGAAGAATAGCCTTTCTGGGTACAGTATTCTTGATGCCAGTTTTTCTTTTTTTTATATATTTTGAATATTTCATCCCATTTTCTTCTGGCCTGGCCTTCTTCTCAGTTTCTGCTGAGAAGTCTGCTGTTTGATAGGGGCCCCCTTATCAGCGACTTGATGCTTTTTTCTTATTTCTTTTAAGATTCTCTCTTTGTCTTTTAGCTTTGCCAATTTGATTATAATGTGTCTTGGAGAAGATCTTTTGAGATTGAATCTGCTTGGGGACCTTTGAGCCTTCCAGATCTGAAGGTCTGCGTCTTTCCCTATATCTGGAAACTTTTCCATTATTATTTCATCGAATAGCTTACATGCCTCTTCCTTTCTCTCACCTTCCTGAATACCCATGATTTGAATGTTTCTGCACTTAAGGTTGGCTGTTAGCTCTCTTAGATTTTCTTTATTATTTTTCATTCTTTTTTTCCATTTTTTTTGTCCACCTAGGTTATTTCAAAAAGACGATCATCAAGATGAGTGATTCTTTCTTTTGCCTGTTAAACTCTAAGTTGTTTTTTTATTTCATTAAGTGAATCTTTCAGCTCCATGAGTTCTGCTACATTCTTTTTTTTTTTTCCCTTTTTGTCTTTTTTCGTGACCAGTAATGGGATCGCAACCCTTGGTGTCGCGCCCATACCGAGACCGCCAATGGGATTGCAACCCTCAGTGTTGCGCCCACACCACGCTCAACCAGTGAGCGGACCAGTCTCTATATGGGATCTGAACCCTCGGCAGGAGCGCCGCCGCACTCCCAAGCGCCGCACTCTACCGAGTGTGCCACTGGGCCGGCCCCGCTACATTCTTTTTTAAGGTATTAACCTCTTCGTAAATTTTCTTCTTCATATCCTNCCCTTTTTGTCTTTTTTCATGACCGGTAATGGGATCGCAACCCTTGGTGTCGCGCCCGTACCGAGACCGCCAACGGGATCGCAACCCTCAGTGTTGCGCCCACACCACGCTCAACCAGTGAGCGGACCAGTCTCTATATGGGATCCGAACCCTCTGCAGGAGCGCCGCCGCACTCCCAAGCGCGGCACTCTACCGAGTGTGCCACTGGGCTGGCCCCGCTACATTCTTTTTTAAGGTATTAACCTCTTCGTAAATTTTCTTCTTCATATCCTGGGGTTTTTTTTCCTCATTTCATTCTGTTGTCTAACTGAGTCTTCTCGTATCTCAGTGAGTTTCCTTAAGATTGTTGCTCAGAATTCCTATTCAGTTATTTCAATGGTTTCATGCTCTATAGGCTCTGGTGTTTGAGAATTACTGTATTCTTTTGGTGGTGTCATATTTTTTGGGTTTTCATATTTCTAGTGTCTCTACTTTGATATCTGGTCATCAGGTAGAGCAGTTGCTTCTCCTTTTACTCTAGAATGGGCTTTGAGGAGAAACATCTTCTTTTTTTGGTCTCCAGTTGTGACTTTCCTTGTCAATGCAAAGTGTCTGGTGGGCCACCTGCATGGTGGCTGTGGCTACTGCTGTGGTGTTGAGCTGCTTTTTCAGCAGCTGTGTCTGTGGTGATGGCTATGGTGGGCCACCTGCATGGAAGTGGTGTTTTCAGTGTGCTCCTTGTCTGCTTCCAGGCAGGGGATGCTGCCCGTAGGTCCTGCCTAGGACCCCAGGTGTGCTCTCTTCTAAGTCTTCATTTCTTAAATAAGATTTTCCTTGTCTAGGTTAAGAAAGTT
>NW_007743955.1:6795-8476 GCF_000696425.1 Galeopterus variegatus
ATGCAAAGTGTCTGGTGGGCCACCTGCATGGTGGCTGTGGCTACTGCTGTGGTGTTGAGCTTCTTTTTCACCAGCTGTGTCTGTGGTGGTGGCTATGGTGGGCCACCTGCATAGAAGTGGTGTTTTCAGTGTGCTCCTTTTCTGCTTCCAGACAGGGGATGCTGCCCGTAGATCCTGCCTAGGACCCCAGGGGTGCTCTCTTCTAAGTCTTCATTTCTTAAATAAGATTTTTCTTGTCTAGGTTAAGAAAGTTATTGCTCAGTGGCCATATACTTTTCTGTTAGCCGATTCTGTACACGTTATGGTAAATATCTTTTTGGATTCTTAGTATTTGAGAAATATACATTAAACAGATGTAATTAGTAAGTTATGGTTTATTTTTATACTCCAGTCCACTAAGGTTAAAAGCCTTTAAATCTTTAAATAAAAATATTCACATACATATGTACATATACATAATATTTGTATAGTCATACACACATACACACACATGTCCTTTGAGACACGCATGCACACACACGTCATATCTCCCCATAGACAGGAATGAAAATTCCATGGAATTCCATGAGGGAGAGCACAGCAATGTGCTTTCTAGATGAAGAAAACTGATGCATGTTTATCTTTATTTGCCATTGTTGGCTCATAGCCATTTCCTTAAGTGTTCTGTTTGTGATATACTTTGATAAATATGTGAAGGTTTTTGTTTACTGCTCTTTATTAATTCTCAGGACTGCCTCGGATGGTTGGACTTTGAAAGGCAATTGGGAAAGTGGCAGGATCATTCTTTTTCTAGAGGTTCCTGGCTTCTTTTAGTGTGTTCTTTGTATCAATTGCCAAAGACAAGTGGTGGCGTGCTGGGACAGTCTCAACTGAGGAGGTGTCAGGTTGTTTCAGGAAAAAAGTGAATCATTACTCTAGGAACCTTCTCAAATGTCCGCTATGATTTCTCCAGGCAATGCCAAGGAAGCTGACCAGAGGGAGAATAAATGTGTGCTGCATGCTATACGAAGTTATTACGTGTGTCTCTCATCTGAGCTGTGTGACCCTTTGATTTTGTTAGATGCATGTACTGAGAATCTGTTCTGTCATCCGTTGAAATCATCATGATGGGCTGGTGATTGTTGCCTGCTAAATTATAATTTGTTGCCTTCACCATGAGATATTCCTGTACCTGAGACTATCTTCTCATGACACTTCCACTCTGAGGTAACTCAACCTTCTTTAAAGGTTGTATAAATTCCTCCTCAGAAATGAATTTTTTCAGTGGTAATGTCTCCTGAGTTGCATTTTTCTTTCAAACAGGATGATGCACTCGGCCCAAGGTGGCTAAAGCATCCTGATAATCTGCTGTAGATAGTCTTGACTCTTCCTGAGAGGAGCGTGGGATGGCGTAGGTGAGGGCTGTGTGATGAGGCTGCTGAATCCCCCAACTTCCCTTTAAGATACTGTTCCCCATATTGATTAGCCAATTATCCTCTCACATCTTTCTCAGGGTATCGTCCCTGATGAGGGAAGCAGGTTGAGATGCAGACAGACTGTGAAAATCTGAATTAGCCACCCCGTTTTCCACTGCAGTCAGCAGAAAAAGCGGTGAGCTCTGAGACCAGCCTAGAAACAAATAGGACGTGTTTAGTATGCAAGGCTCCAACTTCAGAAAGACTGTGGACACAGTGGGAGAAAG
>NW_007743955.1:11417-11653 GCF_000696425.1 Galeopterus variegatus
TCCCAGTAATTGGCATGAATAAGAGCAAAGAAACTGCTGTCTGAAGTCACAACAGACACCCCAAGTCGCGCACAGGTGGGCATTGTTGAATGGAGGACATGCCTGAGATTCTCACGCGGCTCACCCACCTGTCTCCGCTCTAACAGCCAGGAGTCCTGAGACGCGGTAACGGGGTGAACCTGCCTATGGGCAGGCGGTCTTCCTCCTGCACACAGAGAGTGTGCAGGTAATGGGAT
>NW_007743955.1:17130-17760 GCF_000696425.1 Galeopterus variegatus
AGAGGAGACTTGTGCCCCACCTGAGTTCAGGGAGGCTTTGGCTGCCTTCCACAGAGCAGACTGATTTACAGACACCCAGAGCAAAGAGCAGCAGCACACACATGGGCACGGAGCAGACACGCTCACGGGCAGGGACTCAGCTCTACTGGCGGGTACGGAGGTCGAGCCGCCAGATGTACAGACATTTACCCCTACAGGACTGAATCCCAGACATAACCATAGAGGAAACGACACACAGTTCAGAGGAAGGGCTGGAGATATATTTTGGGTAATTGCATATAATACACCAAAACCATCTTCCCAGTAATTGGCCTGAATAAGAGCAAGGAAACTGCTGTCTGAAGTCACAACAGACACCCTAAACCCCGCGCAGGTGGGCGTTGTTGAGTGGAGGACACGCCTGAGGTTCTCGCGCGGCTCACCCCACCTGTCTCCTCTCTAAGAGCAAGGAGTCCTGAGATGCGGTAACAGGGAGACCCTACGGGCAGGCGGTCTTCCTCCCGCACACAGAGAGTGTGCAGGTAATGGGATGGGTTGGCCTCTGCGATCTCTGAAAAACAGAAAAAATGTGCCAAAATGCAGCCTATAAACTTCAGACCCTCAATTTACTCTAGTTAATTAACACGGTGC
>NW_007743956.1:0-583 GCF_000696425.1 Galeopterus variegatus
ATTAATCCATTCACTACAGCATAGTCCTACAATCTAATCACCTCTTCAAGGCCCCACCTTTTGATTACCATAATAGGATTTCCCACTCTCTTAATACTGTCATAGTGAGGGTCAAGTTTTGGGGGGACACTCAATCCAAGGCACAGAGTATGACAAAGACAGACAGACATGTAAACAATGTAAAGAATACAGGGCAGTGAGTACACATGGAGGGCTTTGAGAGTAACCATCCTATGTTGATTTCACCAGGCAGCTAAGAGAAAAGGGAATCCAAGGCAGAGGTCAAGTGCAAAGACTTGGTCATATAGAACAGTGTGGTGTGTTCAGGGAATTGCAGAGCATTCGGGAGGGGGCTGGAGTATAGTAGTAGAGGACATGTCAACTTTGTGTTTTGTGTCTTGGTTTGTGTCTTGACTCCTGTTGGGGGGTGCTTGCTCCCCACTTGTGATGTTCCTTCCATCTGGAGGGGCCTTCTCCCACAGTAACATTCCTGGCCTTTCCATCCCCTTTGACTCACCCCATACAGGAGAAGAAGGGTGACTGTATTAGTCTGTTTCTGTTGCCTATAACAAAAAACCTGAAA
>NW_007743956.1:2362-13979 GCF_000696425.1 Galeopterus variegatus
CAGGCAGCTAAGAGAAAAGGGAATCCAAGGCAGAGGTCAAGTGCAAAGACTTGGTCATATATAACAGTGTGGTGTGTTCAGGGAATTGCAGAGCATTTGGGAGGGGGCTGGAGTATAGTAGTAGAGGACATGTCAACTTTGTGTTTTGTGTCTTGGTTTGTGTCTTGACTCCTGTTGGGGGCTGCTTGCTCCCCACTTGTGATGTTCTTTCCATCTGGAGGGGCCTTCTCCCACAGTAACATTCCTGGCCTTTCCATCCCCTTTGACTCACCCCACACAGGAGAAGAAGGGTGACTGTATTAGTCTGTTTCTGTTGCCTATAACAAAAAACCTGAAATTGGGTAATTTATAAAGAAACAATATTTGTTGCTTACAGTTTCTGAGGCTGGGAAGTCCAAAGTCCAGGGAACATACCTGGTGAGTGTTGGTGGGTAGTGACTTCACAGTAAAGCAGGACGTCACATGGTGGATGGCTGAGCAGAGAGAGCTAATCTCCTCTTCTGATCTCCTTTTCAAGCCCTTAGAGCCACACCCATGACCACCATTAAACTATTAACTTGTTAATTCATTCACTAGGACATAGTCCTCACAGTCTAATCACCTTTTCAAGGCCCAACCTTTCAATTACCACAATAAGAGTTCCTACTTTCTTAACACTGTCACAGTGGGGGTTAAGTTTCTAAAACATGGACTTTGGGGGACACAATTCAAACCACAGGAGTGACTTACTAGAATGATGAATTTGGGAGAGGAAATTGAGTTGTGTGGCTCAGTTTATCCTTCTTTTGGGACTGCCCTGCCAGCAGAGAGCCCCCATTCTGCTCTGTGCCTGCATCCTCTGCTTAGGGAAGGCTTTGCCTCTGTTAGGGGCCCGTCAACACCCAGTTCTGCTTATGACTGGGCGAGCAAGCCTGCCTAACTCTGGGATTGAGTGTTAGAAAGCTCTTCTTGCTGCACACCTAAGACACATCTTCCCACATAGCCATTATGAGTAAAGAGAATAGTGTTTTCATCTGCTTCTGCCTGACTTCTGTGACTCTCTCAGTTGGTTCCAAACTTGGATGGGGAAGGGGCTCCTTCAAATCCCAACAGCTGAGGTCTAGTGCTTGAGTGGGGGTGAAGGCTGATCTCGCTGAAAGGGCCAGAGACAAGCAGATAGTGTTTTCTTGGCTCACCCTTACCCAGTTTGCACTTAACAAATCCTGTCTTAGTCCATTTTGTGCTGCAATAACAGAAGGCCACAGACTGTGTAATTTATGATGAACATAAATTTATTGGCTCACTGTTTTTGAGGTTAGGAAGTCCAAGATTGAGGGCCTTTGTGATTGGCACTCTCTTGGGTGCTGTGAGGGACCCAGTAGTGGACCAGCCATGGGCCCTTCTGAATGGCTTGACATCTCTGGGAGGGGAGGTTGGCTGTAGGCTCCAGAGAAACTGCTTCTTAAGAGAGGGACAGGTAAAGTGCTGTGGAATTTCGATGAACTAACACTGATCTCTAAAGCCTTCTATTTAAATCATCAAGCGTTTACCAGACAAATTCCTTCAGGGGAGGGCCCCATATGGTTATGTTTGGTTCTCTTACCTTGCATAGCCCACAGAAGGCACAAGAAATATGTATTAGCTATACTGGTACCCATTATTTACAAAATACTGTGCTTGAATTGTGGTTAGTCAGGGACATATTTAGAGAAGGTTTTGTGCTTACCACAATTCTGTGCTAGAAAGGTCTGATTTGAGATTCTTAAATTGTGTTTCTTAAGTGTTTACCTTGGCCCTTGTGTTTTCTTTTTTTTCCCCACCGTTCCTACTCATGTGAGCTCTTTCTCCCTCCCAAACCAGACAGCTTAGTCTTTGTATAAGTTTCCCTTCAATGTCTACATGTGGCCCACGATCATGAGGGCAATGACATCCACACAAGGTCTTGAGGCTGGAGGAACATTCTGAAAGTGGGAAGTGCCAAGGGAACAGCTGCCTGTGCTGCCACACTTTTTCCACATGAGGACGGGCACTCCTGGAGGAGAAGGCGAAATGGCTCCAGGTCGCCGGTGCATATATTACACTCCGTTGCTCAAAGCCTAATCATTGTAGTTATTACTATTACGGTTAATAATCAAAACTACTCACTTCGTGTTCATGAAAAATCTCCAGAGTAGAAATTACTGTGACCTGCAATTTACAAAGGAAAGGACATGCAATTTTACTAAGGTTATATCCCTAGTAAAAGGCACAGCCTTTCCCTTTTGTTGAATAAATGATTTAGTAAATGAATGACTGGTGCTATCACAAGGATGAGCACAAGCTGAACTTTCACCAGGAGTGACCCTGATGGTTGATACTCTGAAATTTTTGTGCTTTTCCCCAAGTATTGTTACAATTCATCATCTAAAATCAAGGTAAGTTATTTGATGAGTATAGGCCACAGGTATCTGTTAAATGCATGAGGTCATTTCTTAACTAAGCTTTTTAGTAAAAGAAGGAGGTATCATTAATCAATTAACAAATGTTTGGTCTTTGTGACACCTGGATCCTCAACAAGGTGAATTTACAGAAATGCTCATTTTAGCCAATTGTTCCTTTCCCAGTTCTAGTGCTGACAGTGTGTAGTAACACTGAGTGAACCTAGGCTCTCGGCTCACTCACCTGGGGCAAATGGGCCCCAGCTGAGCAGCCAGGAGGCTGTAGAAAGAAAGGAGTGATGGAGGCGATTCATACTTGGAGGCCAGTGTTTGAATAATGAGGAATAACATGGCTATATTTCAGAATTCCCTAATTCTTCCTCCTCTTGTTCTGCCTACTTTTTAGAACTTTTGTTGGAGCTGGCTGGTATGGGGATCTGAACCCATAACCCTGGTGTTGTAAGGTTGTTCTCTAACCAACTGAGCCAACTGTCCAGCCCTTGTTCTGTCTCCTTGAGAGCCCCAGGTGTATTTTGTCATTGCTTTACTTTTAATGTAGGCAGCTAAAATGTGCATCACCCTTAAGAACTTGCAGATGGAACTTCACAACAACTCTGTAAAGTATTAGTACTGTCATTTACAGAGGCTCTCAGCCTGGCCTTTTGGCTCCAAGCTCAGTGTTGCTCTAGTGCCCCAGGGTGTTAAGATAACAAGGAGCTTTTCCTTCCTTCCCTCCTCTCTCACTTGGAGACTGTCACCTGCCTTGGTGACAGAATTCTTGCAGACAGTTCCTAATGCTTTGGATTTTCCAGACTATTCCACAGCCTCTTGGAGATGATCAGCTCACGAGACTTTGTCTTGAAACATGTAAGAGTACACAGTGATTTTTGTGCTAGATACTGATTTTTTGGTATTTCCTGCTGGAGCTCTGCTTGGGTGGAGTTCTCTTTGGAAGCGCCAGAGTTTTCCTGTTTGTGCAATTGATTTTCAAAACCTTGAATAAACTCTGTTGTTATGTATCCAGAATAATAACAATGCAACAACAATTTATTAAGCACCTACTATGAGCCTGGCACTGTTCGAACAGCTGGGGATACAACAGTGACCTCAGAAGACCCTGCTTTCAAAGAGCTCTCAGTCTGGTCCAGGACACAGATTAGTAAACAGGCATTTGCCTTCCACGTGGTAAGTGCCATGCAGGACAAAGTACAGGGTGTTGGGGACGCAGGGCAGTGAACCCAACCTCGGGAGTGGCAGGGATTGGGGGTGGATGGGGGGTGCTGTGTGCCAGGAGAGACTTCCCAGAGCCAGAGGCAACTAAACTACATACTTAATACGGTAAGAAAGTAATTTTTGTAGAATCTGTTCTCAATTATCTGCAAGTAGATTATTCCAGTTAATTTGCAAGAAAACTTTTTTCAAGCCTTTTTGCAATGGCTTCCGCATATCTACTCCCTCTATTTATGCTGTATGTTAATACAGAGGCACCAAACTAGATAGCCTGTTGAAGGGAGGTTTGGGAATAGACAAATCATTGCATTTCCTGCTTGGAATAATGAGCAGGGAGAAGTGGAGTCAGGCAAGAAAAGTGAAGTGTGTCCCATCTCCCAGGGATTCAGGTGTTTATAGGAAGCTTCATTACTTCCCTTGAAGTGTATTTTTGGGATGCCAACCAGGCACATCTCTATTCAAATTCCACATAGGCAACAAAACACAGTCCCCTGCCACCAGATGTAAATGGCTTGTGGATTAGTCTCTTTTTTGATTCTCCTTGCCATGTTCCCCTCTATTAGTACAAATGATAAAGACCAACTTCTCCCCAAAAGAAAAAATGGGGGTGGGGGTTGGGAACAAGACAAAGGCTTCTGTGAGTCCAGCCAGTTGGACTTTCCAGAGATTAGTCTTGGGTCTGCTTTTGATCTCTTGGTCAGGCAATAAAATGCTTATTTATTTAATTTTAAAATCAACTTTATTGAGGTATAACTTACATACAATAAAATGCACCTATTTTAAGCATATGGTTCGGAGTTCTGACAAATGTATACACCAGTGTAACTACCTCCACAATCAGGACGTGAACGGCTTCCACTCCCAAAAGTTCCCTTACACACTTTTGCAGTTGCCCCCACCCCTGGACCCAGGCAACCACTGATCAGCTTTCTGTCACCGTAGATTAATTTTGCCTGTTCTAGAATTTCTAATACATGTTATCAGACCATGCGTATTCTTTTGTATCTAGCTTTTTTGCTCAGGATAATGTTTTTGAGATTCAACCTGTTGTTGCAAGTATCCATAGTTTATTCCTTTTTATTTAAAATGCTCATTTTTGAAATAGCAAACAATTGTTCAATTGCTTAACAAGATGAGCAGATTGAGGAAGTCCCTGTGGTCTAGAAATTCTATCAACTCGCCCAGGAAATGAAGGCCTGAGAATTACATCAGGTTAGTACAGATCACATTTAAGAAGCAGCCGAGCACATGAATTTCTGTGCTCCGGGAACTGAGGGAGACAGAGAGGGATGAAGCCCCAGTGAATGATAGAATATATTACAGAGGATGACAGGGCTATTTGTTCAGTTCTGTTATGAGCTCAGCAAAATGTGACAAGCCTGAGACAATAAATTACCATATATATTTATATGCATGTTTGTCTCAGGAGGCCTGCCAGGGAGTGGCTGGAGCAAGAGTGGGCTTCCTGAAGGAATTGAGTAGGCAGAGCCTGTCTCAGTCTACACTGATACATAGTCGATAAATAAAAATTACAAAGAGAGCTAATATTTATTGAGCACTTACTATGTGTGAGGCACTGTGCTCCATTCCTCCCATGCATTGTTGCGTTTAGCTTGTACCAGTACTCCATGCAGCAAATGTCCTCTGTGCTCCACCCGCGTGTCCTCGCATCCCTCTACCCTATTCCTACACACCGTCAACACCTTGCACTATGCTCCCAGCAGCCAGCACCGCAGCTCTGGCTGGAGGATGTTCCTCAAGCTACTGGAACTGCTTTGCTTTTCAGCCCAGAGAGCAGAAGTGTCTGGGGCTTTACCTGTGACTACTGTGTGCAGGGGCACAAATGCTCCCAGCTCCCTGTGTGACCTATCATGTCTCCAGGATGCCTCTCCATAGGATGATGCTTTATTCTCAAACTTGCTTGGCCTCCTTCCCTGCCCAGTCCCACTCCACACATCTTCTATCAGTTTTCCGTGGGGGCATTCCTTATAAACCAGCTTCCCATGAGTTCTTGTCTCAAGGTCTGCTTCTGGGAACCCCAAACTTAGATAAGGTACTTTTAGTACAGTTATTTTATAAATGAGGAAACTGAGGCTCTTAAACACACACACCCCTCTAGCTAACTCCTGCAGATGAAAACTTGAACTTCACTTTCTCAGGCAGCCTTTCCCCACCCTCCCGTCTATGTCAGGTGCCCTGCTTATGTTCGCAGAATCATCCTTCCCGGCCTTTATCTTGGTGTCAAGTTTACAATGATGTGTGTAATTATTTCATTAATGAGCATCTCCCCTACTAGAGTGCTGGCCCCGGGAGGTCAGGGCTACATCTCTTTTGCTTTCAGCTGTGTCTCCAGAACCCTGGCGTAATTTCTAGAAAATAGTAATTGCTCAGTAAAGACTTACTGACTGAATGAATGATTTGAAGTTCCTTCAATTTCCTTACAGGTGCTCACTGGCATCCTGGTCAGAAATACGTAATGTGTTACCATGTCCCTCGCCTCAAGGTCTCCTGCCCCCTGCCATTCTTCTAGGTGTTTAGGGAAAATCAATATTCTGGACAAGGTGGCAGTATTTTGCTCCAGGGGACCAAAGTTTAGCATCGACTGTAGAGCTGAAGCTAGAGGTGAGTCTTGAAAGTTGGGTAGAATTTAAATAGATTAGGAGGAAGTCTCAATAACATTTTAATAAAATGCAATGTTGTTTAAATACACACATTCTGAATTAAATACATGTCCTTGGATCCCCGTACTTCTCAACAAAAATACACTTAGTCCCAAATTCTCATTAGGAAGTTAATAAATATCTGCTTCTTTCTATTCCTGCCACAGTAATTTCCCAGCTATATAAAATTTACAAACTGCTTTGGAAGAATTTGTGAAAAAAGGTGTCATAGAAATGTATTAGTTTATTGAAATAAATACTGATTGAGAGGTTTTCCAGGTGCATAGTTAAAATAGAAACACACACACACACACACACACACACACACACACACACACTCCACACTCAGGATACTTTTGGCTCTGAGCAGCAGAGGTAAAGTTTCCCACCTGACAGTTGACTGTAAATCAGCAAGTGTGTTTTAATAGTCACCAGCTTCTGCTTCTGTGCGCTGCTGTCTCATGCAGTCCTTGACTTGCTGGGACAAAGGACCTCGAGGATTGTGGCACATGCTTGCCACTGCACATGGAGAGGTGGTGCTTGGCAGCAAGGTAAACATCGGCAAGCTGTGCATGAGCCGTGAGCATAAATAAGTCAGGACATCCTTAGGAAAGTTCAACTGTGGGTCCACCACTTTTCTTACCAATAGATTGGACTGGCCGGTTAGCTCAATTGCTGAGAGTGTGGTGCTGATAACACCAAAGTCAAGGTTTCAGAGCCCCACACTAGCCAGCTGCCAAAGCAAAACTTCAACACGCATCTTACTAATAGGCTAATAGAAAATCACTAATGTCCCAGGTTTTTGCTAAATCAAACCAAAAGATTTTTGTAGCAATATAAAAGCTGGAATGTATGAGAGGGTTAGTAAAAGCTGACTGAATAATGTGGAGGTGAACACATGCTCTTATGTCCACAAATCCTGATTATTGAGTTAGATGACTGAATTTGCCCCTCCTGCCATTATCCCTCATAATCCTGTCTATCACTATCAGTGTTTGCTTGGAGTTGCTCAGGCAAGCCAGGCTGTTCCACACCCCAGTACCTTTGCACGCACTGCTCCTGGTGCCTGGACTGGAATGCTTTCCATTAATCCTAGTAAGATGCGGACATTTCCTGATCTTTCAACACCTGGTGCCACTATCATCTTTCGTTTCCTTTATGAAGCTTTTCTTGACTAACTCTTCTCCTCCCAGATGAGCCACTTTATCCTGTGCAAATTTGATTGCATGTATCTACTTAACAAAACATGTCTGGGATCTCTTGGCAAGTCCCTGCTCACACCCTGTACCCACTTGGAGGCCATAATCAACACTTCATTGCAGCCCACTTGCCTCCTGTGACCTCTCAGGCCATCTCCCAATGCATTTTAATAACATAGATTTTACTGAAATGCTCACGAGAGAAAAGAGGAGGGCTTACACTGAGCACCATGTGGCCAGACTTCATAAAAATCCCCATTAAAAATCTCCACTCATTCCAAGAGCCTTTTCTCCCATTGCCAGCTGCCTTATCTTCGCATCTCCTCCACGCCTCCTCTCTGCAACAGGTGCACTGGCTCCAGCTTCCTCCTGCCTCTGTCCTCCTCACCACCACCCAAATCCCAAAAGTTTAGCCTGCCAGCACTTTCTCCTTCATGATCTTGCATCCTTGAAGTTTTAGTTTCTGTTCATCAAAATATCTCCTTGAGGGCCGAGCCCGTGGCGCACTCGGGAGAGTGCGGCGCTGGGAGTGCAGCAGCGCTCCTGCCGCGGGTTCGGATCCTACATAGGGATGACCCGTGCGCTCACAGCGCTCACTGGACGAGCGCGGTGCAGCCGGTCTCAAAAAGGACAAAAAAAAAAAAAAAAAAAAAAATCTCCTTGAAATCAATCCCTGTTCAAAGGCAGGGGCATCACAAAAAGCCAACACATTTATTCTCCTTCTACTAGAGACTAGAGCAAGTTGAGGGCAGGAATCGTGTCTCACGCATCTTTGCATCTCCTATGCAAAATATTTAAAATATTTGTAGTCACTGATTACAATCCCTGATGTCCCACTCTAATCATGGTTTTCTCCTGTTTGAAGATCTTCCATACTTTCTCAACTAATGCCTTGGCCAACGGCCATTTCTCCCTGACTGTAGCACCGTGTTCATCTGTGATGGGCCCTCTCCCCCTCAGGGCTACGGTGCACAGTCTTGCCTTCGGGTGTTCATTCTGGTTCTCTCCAGGTCTTCAGTAATCTATGTCATTCATGAGGGTGATTGGTAGTGGGTTACCATCATCCCATTGAAGGCCAAGGTAGATGCAACTGGTGTGGTCTTGTAGGTACATTCAAGTCCTTCCCACTGCTCAAGGACTAATGTGGGTCTTCACTTCTTCAGGATATTTCATGGAATTCTCCAGCCAGGCATGATTCTCTCTCTGTTGAGTCCTTAAGACATAAGCCCTGAACACATCAACTCTGAGGACACTTAATCATTTGGCCTGGCACTGTGGTGGAATGTGGGGATGAGATTTTGAGGTCATTTCTTTTCCCAGACTGTTATCATTTTTACGGCTATTCACCAAATTTTACAGGTTTTTCCTTATTTACAGGTTTGTACTTCTCTAACCCCATGATGTTATGTGTGGCTTATTTACTTTGGCCAGTGAAATGGGAGCAGAATTGGCATGAGCCCCTTTGGGGAAGAAGCTTTCAGAGGAAAAAGTATTAAGAGCTGGTTGAGCAATGGATCATACTCTCTTTCCCCTGACATGGTGACTGGCAATGTTTGAAATGTCTGGTGGATTGTCCATTAGCCTGGGTCCTCGAGTGAGGACCCAGGTGTTTCACAACGTGCATGTGGTATGAGCAGCAAATAAACCCTTGTTGTGTTAATCCACTAGGATTCAGAGGTTGTTACTGCTGCACAGCCCATCCTTTCCAGACAGACTGTAAGTTCCTTGAAGGCAGCATTTATGCTTAATCCATCTTTCTATCCCCTGTAAAAGATAACACAATGCCTCGTGGGTGTTCAATAACTATTACTGATTGATTACATATACTGAGATAGGGTAAAATATGTGATTCTGAAGAGTGGAATTTGGCATCAGAACTTAAACTTGAGATTTCAAAATAAGTGTATAAGATAACTCCAAGAGTGTTCTAGTAAGGTCCTTGCAAACAGGGAGACAGAGTAGTATAATGAAAGGAACCTGGGCCTCAAGCTGGATAGGGCTGGGTTCAAAGTGCAAGCTCTGCCATGTGCTTGGCTGCATGACCTTGGGCAAGTTATTGAAGCTCTTTGAATCTCGGTTTCCTCATCTGCAATGGGGATAATATCAGCAACTACCATACAGGATTACTGTTGGGATTAAATGAGAGAACGTATGTAAAGCATCTGGTACATAATGAATAATCAACAAATGTCACTCTCTTCACGTCTCTCCTCACACCAGGTGTGTGGGGGTCGGGGCGAACTCTTGCTGAATTCCCAGGGAACTCCTTCTGTACATTTATTCCCCTGAGACCCTGGTTACTTGTCTAGTCCCTGGATTTATTTAGCTTGATCCACCTCAGATCCTTAAGGTTTTGCTTGTCCTGCCCCATGCACACTCTGGCCTGAGAAATTCCATCTGCGGCTGACTGGAGTTGGCAGGAGCCCTTGGCAAAGGACTCCACTGGGTGGGGGTGGGGTGGGGAAGTGTTTCTGAGATAGGCTCTCTGCTGTCAAAATTTTTAAGCAAGCCCCTCAGTCAGGGAAGGGAGGGGAGGTGATCTCCACTGGGAAAAAAGAATTTGACTTGTTTCAGTGACCAGTTCCAAGAAGACCCCACCTTGGCCTGGGCCATGGCTCTAATGGCAAGTGGTGGTTCCTCTAACTGCGTTCGGATCATATCCATGATAACTGCAGCGAAGTCTGTGAAATTATCCTCAGTGACTGACTCCTTTGAGCCAGAGGCTGGGTCTGGGTGTGGTGGCCTGAGGAGTTGAGTTTTATTGGACTCCTGGCTCAGGGAGCCTTGTGTTTATGGGTGGATGTATTGTCCCTGAGTCCTTGAGGCCAGTGCCACCACACCTCCCCATGTAGCAGCAGCTGTGATGGTGGTGGCATGTCCAACCTCCCCAAAGGTGCTTGCGTAACTTGTTTTTCAAAGTCTTGGCAGGAGCTCTGGTCCTGAAGTGAGAAAGCATATTTACATTCTGGAAGAGCAGCCCGAGAACTGTGTTGTATCAGGGCTGTTCCTGACCAGTTCTTGTTCCCCAGTACTCCCAGCAGCTCCTTTTTCTCTGGGATGGCTTGTCACAGTCAGAAATGGTCTTGGGCCTAGGAGAACTGAACCTCAACATAAAAGCAGGTAGACTGCGAGGAAGCCTTTGTCAGCTGCCCAGTGTTTACTGTGCTACATAAACTGCCTTCACTGGCAGGTGCAGAAGCTTCCTGAGGACAAGGCTTTTGATGGTGCCAGGTGCGGGTGCTCAATAGATAGTCACTAAGTGAATAAGTTGTGAAAATATGTGTGCAAGAAAACAGTTCAGAGGACACACTAGTGGGAGTTCTTGACACTCTGGTTAACAGCTTTCTCTGAACGGTACTTACATTCATAATAACGCTGGTTACTATTTACTAATACCTATGCCAAGGAAAGATATACATTATTTCCTGAAATTCCACAATAGTCAGTAGTTCTACAAACAGGTAGCCTGTCCCCAGTAAATAGCTGAGAGCTGAGAGACTCATGGGCACAAAGTCTGAGGAACTTGCCTGCACTCACAGACAGTAAATCGGGGTTCAGGGGATTCCTGGGAGTCCCACTTTTCCACTTCTGTTTCTCCACGCTGCCCCTCACCCCCACTGATCTCCACATCGAGCGCAATTCCGCTCCCCTGCTGCGGGTGGTATGCATTCTTTCTGTCATTTCTTCCTCTTGCAAATAGGCTTGAGTTCAATGCGGAAAGAACGCTGGGAGAGCGGCCCCAATCCAGATGTCTGCTTTGTCATACTTGAAAACACCGCCCGTGTTCAGGACCTTCCAGCACCTCTGGAGCCTGGCAGTCTCCCCTCCTACCCCTCCACACGTGACCACACACAACGTCCCTCTTTCTTCCCTTCTTCTTCCAACTGGTTTCAAGGCCAGGTTTTCCCTTTGCTAGAAAAACCTTGCTGCAGGTATTTATTCTGTGGACAGACTCGGGCACGAAATAAGTACTCAATAAATAGGTATTGCTAAACTCTACACAAAGGATCCAGAAGCAAATAGAAAAGCTAGGGGTGAGAAAGAGGCCACCATCAACTTGACTCTCGTCCCTTTTCATCTCTCTCTGCCTCCCGCCCTCCCTTAGCTGGGGCAGCAATGTATTTAGTGTCAT
>NW_007743956.1:14421-17758 GCF_000696425.1 Galeopterus variegatus
AAAATAAGTACTCAATAAATAGGTATTGAATTGCATGCTAAACTCTAGACAAAGGATCCAGAAGCAAATAGAAAAGCTAGGGGTGAGAAAGAGGCCACCATCAACTTGACTCTCGTCTCTTTTCATCTCTCTCTGCCTCCCGCCCTCCCTTAGCTGGGGCAGCAATGTATTTAGTGTCATGTCCTCTGATCACAGTAACATCCAAACAGATTGAAAAGCTCCAATCAATGCTGGAGCAGAAGTGCACATGCAGGGGTTGTTTCCTTGGAAATGTTTCAGCTGTAATTAATTTCCAAAGAGAACTATCCAAACAATTTCCTTGACCCTCTGGGGAGAAGAAATAACAATTGCACTACAAGGGATGTGCCATGTGCGTGCGTGTGTGCTTGCGTGCGTGTGTGTGTCCCCACCTTCGCAGTGTACTGTCCACAGAGCGCCTTTGACAGCCCATGTATTCAAACGCTGGGGCTGTGGGTTGGCGGCGCGGTGCCTGCTGCTGCGGCTGAGATCATGCTGTTGATCTTGTTTTACAGGGAGCAGCCCAGCCTGTTGTGCCGAGTACAGAATGTTCTCTTCTGTGAACTGTGCTTGAACTTTTCCAACCCACTTTGTTTGAGGAACCACACAGACACAGAGGGAAAAGACCGGGAAGATAACCCCCAAATCGTTGAAATCGTTGTATTCTCTCAGATTTTGGCCCACATCTTTTGCTTTCCACTGCTTCAAATGAAAAATCCCAAGCATTACACTTCTTGGAAGAACAAAATGCCTGGGATGTCCTTCCTCTAAGATAGGACTTGGCATCAGCTTTGGAAATTAACATGTCTGTCACTGTCTCTCTTCAATTTCTTTTTTTTCCCCTCTTAGGCATTCTAGAAAGAACAATAAAGGCTATTTTCCTATAAAGGAAAGACAAGGCCCCCAGTGCCTGTGACTGCTCTCAGTTGCACAGGCTGTCTTGGTATTACAAATAGTGTTCCCCAACTTGCTGCTATGACCAGAGAGAATTGATAGTGAGGACTTTGGGTCATTGGCCTCCATATAAATGACCAATGAGAGAAGATGCTAATGCTTGGTAAGGTGGTTTAAAATTTCTCTCCAAAAACCATCTTCACTGAGCTTTAGGGTTGAGTCTGCAGTTTGGGGACACCCTGATAAATGGTTTAGGTGGATGCTTAGAGGATATGAGGATGAGATCTGTATAGCATAAACAGCCCAGTGCAGTGCAGTGTTTTCCCAACCTATTATTTCTGAAAGTAGTCAGTTTCTTTCTTAAAGTAAAATTTACCCAAAATTCACTGGTGAAGCAGGAAGAGCAGAACTTTGTGTGGGCTGTGGATTTGGGTCTCCTTCTACGTACGGGTGCTCCTGTGATATTGGGCAAGTCATGTCTTCTTAGACGCGACTGGTAAAAGGAGCACGGAGCTTGTCCTGTGGACTTACAGAGTCACTGTTCAGTGTCAAGTGTTATACCTCTGAACCAGTGACAGAGACTCTTCTCTTCAACTCATAGTTCCACCATCTACCTTAAACTTTGGGGGCTGCTGTCTCGTGGAGTTTTCTCACCGCTGGCGACAAGGAGATTTTTATAAGAGTATCTTTACTTTTGAGAGGGTTCCAGTTCCCAGAGATTCCCTGTGACTTTTTTTGTTGTTTTGAAAAGTAACATGTCAACATGCCATCAGAATCTTGGCTAAATAGTTCATTCATTCTATAAACTTCCATTGAATGTTTGCTATGTTTTAGTGGCTGGGATCTATTGGTTGGGGGATGAGTAAGATGTTCGCTGCCTTCAAAGAGTTTATTGTTCAGTGGGAGAGACAGAAACACACACGCACACACAAACACACACCTATAAACACATGTAGTACACAATATAGATAATATTTATAATATGAAGGAGGTTGGTGNGTTTGGGGACACCCTGATAAATGGTTTAGGTGGATGCTTAGAGGATATGAGGATGAGATCTCTATAGCATAAACAGCCCAGTGCAGTGCAGTGTTTTCCCAACCTATTATTTCTGAAAGTAGTCAGTTTCTTTCTTAAAGTAAAATTTACCTAAAGTTCACTGGTGAAGCAGGAAGAGCAGAACTTTGTGTGGGCTGTGGATTTGGGTCTCCTTCTACGTACGGGTGCTCCTGTGATATTGGGCAAGTCATGTCTTCTTAGATGCGACTGGTGAAAGGAGCACGGAGCTTGTCCTGTGGACTTACAGAGTCACTGTTCAGTGTCAAGTGTTATACCTCTGAACCAGTGACAGAGATTCTTCTCTTCAACTCATAGTTCCACCATCTACCTTAAACTTTGGGGGCTGCTGTCTCGTGGAGTTTTCTCACCGCTGGCGAGAAGGAGATTTCTGTAAGAGTATCTTTACTTTTGAGAGGGTTCCAGTTCCCAGAGATTCCCTGTGACTTTTTTTGTTGTTTTGAAAAGTAACATGTCAACATGCCATCAGAATCTTGGCTAAATAGTTCATTCATTCTATAAACTTCCATTGAATGTTTGCTATGTTTTAGTGGCTGGGATCTATTGGTTGGGGGATGAGTAAGATGTTTGCTGCCTTCGAAGAGTTTATTGTTCAGTGAGAGAGACAGAAACACACACACACACACAAACACTCACCTATAAACACATGTAGTACACAATATAGATAATATTTATAATATGAAGGAGGTTGGTGCGTGCTCAATAGAGGTACACATGATAACCCGTGAAGGTGGGGTGTTACTGGAACAAGATGAGGATTCTAATAGGAAGTTGAGGCAAGAGTACTCCAGACATTAGAAAAAAAGGGAATCATGAAAATAGACGATCTTTGTGGTTAATAGAAATGCATAATATATTTGGGTAATGATAATAATTTGTAGCTAAGTGGTTGATGCTGGAGTATGTAGGGAGAAGCAAAATAAATAAGTAAATAAATAAACAAATAAATAAATAATAGATTGAGCCTGTGTCAGGGAAGTCCACTTCCCCTTCTGTAGCCATTGCTAACTTTTCTTGCTGAGTTTGTATGAAGCCTCAGCCTCTTTCTCAACACAGTTCTCCAAGAAGACATCCCTCATCAGTTGGAATTGGCACTGGAAATAGAGTCATTTGTTATTCCTGGCTTAAGCCTTAAATCTCATGCTTATATATTTGTGTTGTATTTGGTTGTTCTTGGGGAGTTATTTCATGTCTTTAAGAATCAGAACAAGGGCCAACCCTGTGGCTCACTCGGGAGAGTGCGGCTCTGGGAGCGCAGCGGTGCTCCCGCTGTGGGTTCGGATCCTAGGTGTGCTCACTGGCTGAGCACGGTGCGGGTGACACCAAGCCAAGGGTTCCGATCCCCTTA
>NW_007743957.1:0-17755 GCF_000696425.1 Galeopterus variegatus
GAATTTCAAAGACCTTCTATATATAGCAGAAATTTTGGAAAATAGTAATTCAAATGTGAATTTATTGTTTCTGAGGATATGTTCCTGTAAATCTGATTGCACCCAGTTCTTATTGAACAGTTCTTATAGAACTGGGTTTTTTTGTCATTGGGTTTATTAGTTTATTTAACAAATACTTGAATGCCTGTGTATCAGGTACTGTTCTAAGTACTGGAGATGTAGCCCTAACAGACAAAGTCCCTGCCTTTTTAGGATGTACATTATAGACAATAAACAAACATAGAATTTGGATATATAAATAGATATTGAATCATAACACTGCTTGACCTAGAATGGTGGTTTTCAAACATTTAAAAATCAGTGGAACCCTTTCTTAACTCGGAAGTTCAGTAATGTAAAACAGGTAAAATCAGAGTCAATCTGGTTAAATGGCATGGGGTCTTGGAGACTTGCCCTCTCATTCCTAGGGTTTTTCAGAGCACAGTTTAAAAACTACTGGTCCAGAGGACTACTGATTTTAGATTGTTGAATGAGAATGAATGTAAAAATGTGATTGGAACTAAATCTCTTAATACTTGAGGGCTGTGCCCAAATCTGCAGTGGGAAGCAGTAGAAAATGATTTATCAGAATTCATTTTATGGATTGTTGTTTATATATATTAAAAGCCTAATAAGATTTCTACTTTTTTTTCTCCATAGAAAATTATTGGTGTGTTTAAACCCAAATCAGAAGAGCCTTACGGTCACCTGAATCCAAAGTGGACCAAATTTGTTCATAAGGTCTGCTGCCCTTGCTGCTTTGGCAGAGGCTGCCTGCTTCTGAATCAGGGATACCTTTCTGAAGCTGGTGCCTTCCTTGTGGATGAAAAGCTTCATCTGGGCATTGTACCTAAAACAAAGGTAAAGGAGAATTTGTTTCTAATCATGTACTTCTAATTTACAGCCTGCTTATCTGTGAATACCCTTTTTTGTTAATCCAAGAGTCATGAGTGACCAGTAAATTGACTAGTTTAGTATCCAGGGTATCCAAGGGAATGTCTCTTGTTCCTGCAATGTCTGATGATGTTAACAAAAAGAGGAGAAAGAACTAGCATTTTGAAAGCAGAAAAAGATCAGGGATCTAGAGATCCTGTCGAAAGAAGAAATGACTGATGTGTTTCAAAGACTAGTATTTTCTTTTTGGCCTTTATAAATATTTACTTGAGTCTTCTCAAAATGTTCATTCCTAAGTCTACCTTTCAATACCCTTCTTTCTGTCTTCCACTGGCAAATTTTTTGCTGCTTTTATACCTCTCTCAGAAAGAAATACACGCTATTTAATAGGGCTTTGCAAAATCGCCTGGCCTTATTACTATTTTAGATTCCCTGGGGCATTTATTATAGGGTTAAACTTTGCTAATTTCTGTCATTAAAGTGAGTTTCATAGTGTATATGAATAAAGATACTATAACACCAGTTGTAACCATTTTTCTGAACTATATGTTTCTAGGTGGTTTGTCTTGTCAGTGAGACATTTAACTACACTGCAATTGACCGTGCAAAATCAAGAGGCAAAAAGTATGCTTTAGAAAAAGTGCCAAAAGTAGGTAGAAAATTTCATCGGATAGGACTCCCTCCTAAGGTAAATGACTGATAAGCTTTACTTGGGGGGCAATTGGGCACATGTATCCTGAGCCCCACAAGTTAGGCATTTAACCCCTCAGTTTGGATATAATGGTAACAAAAACAGTTGTTCGTCTTCAAGGAGCTTATAGTAAACAAGCAATTTCAGTGCAAATATAAAGCTGTTATGATGATAACTTCAGGGAGCTCTGAGAGGATAGAAGGATGCCTAACCCAGTTTGGAGGGGTGGGGAATGTTTCCAAAAAGAAGTTACATTGATGCCTTTATAAAGTAATGGCCCAAAGCAGAGGTCTAGAAACAGATCTAGGTTCTAATTCCAGCCTCTCCACTAGTTACCTCTTAGACTTTGGGCAAGTTCCTTACACTCTAAGCCCTAGTTTCTGTAAAATGGGGATTATAAAAGCTACCTCTTAGGTTGTTGTGAGGATAAAATTAAGAAATGCCTGTCAAGTATTTGGTACATAGTAATGTTTCAGTAAATGGTAGTAGCTATGTTTACTTACTATATGTTAGATTTTGTTTTTTCTTAGCACTTTTAAAAAAACCTGAGGGATGGTTAGCTGATAGTTAAGCAAAGGTAGAGAAAGTTAATGGGAAATGCATTCTAGAAAAAGCTCTAGGTTTTATTTTTTTAAAATATATTTAGCCTATGATTTTATTGTTTTATTGTTGTTCTACATTTTTCTAGATAAAATAATTTGAGTAGAAAATCATAGTTAACCTAACTTCTAAAAAAAAGTTATACTTCAAGTAGACAGGAAGTTTGAAAGTTTTTACAAGGCCTGCTCGTCCTTGGATATGATGAGATAAATGTGACTAAAGGAAGATAGTATTTCCGTATTTATGTCTACTAGTACCTAATTATAAGTGCTTTAAAGAAAGCCTTTAGGAAATTGATAAAATTTCATGCCAACAACAAGAACATAAAGTGTTGGATAAAATATAGATTTTCTTTCAGTGATTTGTTTATTTGCATTTATGAGGCAGGTTAGGTTACCCTGTGTGTCATATGTTGTTTAGGGTTAGGTATAAATTGCTTAATGTTAACTAGTAATTTTAATAATAAAAATGCCTTTTAAAATGGACATATCTTTAAGGAAAGGACTTAAAAAAACACTGGAGGTTGTAGTTAATTGATTAATTCTTTAAATTATATGGCAGGATCTGTAATCTGCTTGGTCAAAGAATCCTATTTTTCAAATATAATTGTTTTCTGTATTTTATGTTGTAAAAGGAATCCTGAAATGTTTCTTCAGTAAGTTAAAATTGCCCTGTTATTGAATAAGCAGGATCAGTATAAAGTTTAGCCTCCCTAATTAAATTCATTTTAATGTATATCTTTGGAAAGTGGCATTCTCCAGGGCACATGTTTATTTTCTTTTTTAATTGTCCTAAAATAGCTACTGTACTTCTTGAAAGTCTAGGGTTGGGCATTTTTTATCTGCTATGTATTCTTCATGTGATTATGTAAAATTAGGGTATAAAAATAGTGTTCTTGATAAATGTGACTTATCTAAATTAGTGTTAACTCTTCTATTTTTCTTATTGTGTTTAGATAACATTTTGTGACAGTACTGCTGAAAAGTTTAAAAATTAATCCCTTTGTTCTTGTACTTCCTTCTCTAACTATGGTTCTTAAAATTATAGATTGGTTCCTTTCAGTTATTTGTTGAAGGTTACAAGGAAGCTGAATATTGGCTTAGGAAATTCGAAGCTGACCCTTTGCCTGAGAATATTAGGAAACAATTTCAGTCACAGTTTGAAAGATTAGTTATTTTGGATTACATCATCAGAAATACAGGTATTGAAGTTCTCTCATTTATTCACTAAAATCTTGTTAGCTTTTAAACTGTATTCTTGTTATCCAAATCAAAGCCATACAATTTCGATGCTGAAGTCTCAAGGCCACTTCCTCTAATTGCCTTAGAAAACAGAGATGTGGTACTGATTCTCCTGGGCAGAATTAATCCTGTAGTGGGGATTCTGACTTACTCCAGACTCCTGCTCAAGCAATAGGGTTCAGTTCCTAATCCCCTTGGGAGGAATTTCCTAGCAGCAGGACCAAGCCAGATATTAGAAATGTTATCTGCATAATATGAATAATTAAAACTTAATTGTGTAAATTATTTTAGGTGCTTATTTTGACACTGCATAACTGTTAGTCTCTAAATACATTAAACTTTAAATTTTTTCTGTGCTATAAGGGAGCAATGATGTAGATAATCCAACTGATTTCCAGTTGTGGTTCTCTGGACCGTGAGGGTCAGCATTACGTGGGAACCTTGCTAAACATGCGTCTTCTCAGACATCTCCCCAGATCTATTGAAGCAGGAACTCTGCAAGTGGGGCCCCCTGTCTGTTTTGGGGGGCCAGAATTACCCTGTTTTCTCCAGGTAATTCTGATGCACTCAAAAGTTTGACAACCTGTGGTTCAAAAATGTCTTCTCGTTTATATTAGTTTCTGAAAAAATATTATATAATTTTCTAGGTTTACCTTCTTAATTAATATGGTCTTAGGTTAATATTAATATTAATATACTGTCTAGAGTATTTCTTTACTGACATTAGGTAAGCCTACCTAAAAATTTGCCTAGCAGTAGGGATGCTTTTTCTTCCTGAGGTGAAGAGAAGTAATCCTAGGTTTCAGTAACTTTGATTTAATCATTGTACCTACCTCACAGGGTAGATAGGAGGATTAAATAAATTAACAAATTACAACAATGTCTGGTATGAAGAAAACATTCACTAAGTGTTAGCTAATGTTTATGGGTTTTTTAGTTTGTGTTATATTGAAATCTTTAATATGTAAACATGCTACTGATAACCAATGAAGGTCTCAAAAATGAGGTGAATAGATTTTTTTCCACTGACAAGTTAAGCTATAATGTCCATAAAAATGAAATAACAGATTTTTTTGTTTATTTCTTGAAAGACAGGGGAAATGATAATTGGTTAATCAAATACGAAAAGCAGAAATCCGTAGAGGAAACTGACTGTAAGGTAAGGAAAATTAAAATTAAAAAAAATATATATATATATATGTGTGTGTATATATATATATATATATTCATTTTCTGTAAAAGATTCCTTGAAGTTATTCTTCACCATTTTCTCCTTCCTTTGTTTAGATTCTTGATTTTTAATCCCCTTTCTGTTTTTCTCATCCTTTTTCTTTCCATCACTTGTTTACATTACATTTCTTGTTTCTATTTTTTAACATTTCTGGGCAGCTTTATTTTTTATTTTGTATTAGAGAATGATATTAGCTCAGTACATTTTTAGAGCTTGAGAAATTTGTAGAACTACCAGATTTCTCTTGCTTTTATGTAATAAAGGCTTCTGATATTTTTTTTTGTCAACATGTTTATGTCGTGTTGTTATGTTTACATGTTTATGTGTGTTATGTTTACCAATTCAAGTCCTTCTGACTCTTTTGATTCAGTATTAGATAATACAATATTACCTAATAAAATGGAATGTGTTGCTTTACCTGTGAATCATCTCCATTGAACTTTAAAAAAAGTAATTTTATTGCTTAGAAGAAACTGGATTAACCTACGTAATAGATTGCATAGGCCCTTAACACTATCAGAAGCATAGATTTTAGGTTCATTGTTATGAACTTTTGAGTATCCAACTTCAAATTTTAGGTACTTACATAAGAGATTTTTAGAATAGTTTTACAAGTTTAACACAATCTATATATTTGAGAAAATTTTCAGTGATTAAAAAAAATAATTTCTCCACTGCTTATAATCTCTGTGTTTTCAAGTTATCACTTAAAGCTGTTGTATCACTTTAAAAAGTTTATACTTTAGGTGTTTATCAAGTAAATTTAAAAATACATATTCATAGCACTTAGCAATAAAAAAGGACAAATGATATACACAGACATGGATGAATCTTTTTAAAAAAAATTTATTATTATTATTTTACATTCTAAGATGTGGAGCAGTTAAGGGGGAGGGAGAGACAGAAGAGGGAAGGGGGAGAGGGTGGGAGAAGAAGGGGGAGTAGTGGTCGTGGCATCCCCCTCATTCTGGCAGGGGAGCCCAGGAGGGATTCTGGCAGCGGCTCAGTCATGGCTGGGCTGGATGTGGACTTTGAGGGTGCATTGTTGAGTCCCTTAGCCCAGCACTGCCCCAGCCTGGGAGCCTGGGGCGATTCCCACAGCAGCGGGTGGTCCTCACTGGGTTGGATGCAGACATATTGGAGGGTTGGGTAGCTGAGGCTTTCAGCCCTCCCTCCCATCCTAGCTTGGGAGCCTGGGGGCTTCCGGTCCTTCTAGGTTTTATAGGTGTTCTTTGGTGATATTAGACCTTCACTGGTTAATATCAGAACTTTGTCTCTGATCTGTGGGTGTTTTGTGTTTTCTTTCAGTTCTGTGTTGGATTATTAACTGCCCCCACTACTTAAATTCTGCACTGGAACTTATTTGTTTTCCTTTGCTTACTTCTAAAATGGGGGAACTTCCTGTGGGGACCAGCACTTGAACCCTGTGGTTGAGCTAAATTGCTGCTTTGCTGCTGATTATCTGGGGAAGGCTTTTTGTGCAGCTCAGGTTTTAATTATAGACTTCTTAAATACCTCCAGGTCTTGTGGAATCTGATATACCTGGGTTGTGTGGAAACTCTTGTCTGGGCCTGAGTCTTTTCAGCAAACTGCACCCCCTGCAGTTCTGTCTTCCTGACCAGTCTCCACTGAGTGGTTCTACGCTGGTTGGGGGGCAGGTCGTCTGTCCATGCTGTGCCCCAAAGTTCCCCCAGTGGGCCAGTCTCCCACACTGCCTGTACTCCAAACACTTCCCAGGGGACAGGCCATGCACTGGTCCCTTGTGACGACTCACCAGCCTCTTGAGTGGCTCCTTTTTTCAGATGTCTGTGGCCCTTTGCTCCTATGTGGGTCAATGGGAACCCTGTTAGTGGTCTTGCTGGCCTGCGGGCCACCAAGGCTCTCTTCTCCCCTGCAGCCTCCAAGCATGTTCATATGAAGGGCACAGCTGTGGCTTTTGCAAGCTCTTGCTCCATGTACTCACCAGGGCCAGCCTTGAAGTGGTCAGGGCTTGAAATGGTTGGTGCAATCCTTTCTTTCTCTCATCGTGGGTTCTCCTGCCTTCATGTACTCCATAGGTCTCTCCTTCTCTTCCCTTGAGCTCTATTGGCCTCAGCTTTGCATTCGTTGGTTTTTAATAGTTGTAAATTGTTTGATTGTGGAAGCGGGTGACACTGGGTACTGTCTGTTCTGCCATTTTGATCAGAAAGTCCTCATGGATGAATGTTAAAACCACGCTGAGTGAAAGGAAGGATACATAAAGGGAACATACTGTGTGATTCCATTTATGTAAAAATAGAAAACGCGAATTAGTCTCTAGTGACAGAAAGACAAAGACCAGTGGTTGCCTGGTTTATTAATCTGTTTTTGTGTTGCTATAACAGAATACCTGAGACTGGGTAATTTATAAAGAAAGGAGGTTTATTTGGCTTATGATTCTGGGACAGCTGCATCTGGTATGGGCCTTAGGCTGCTTCTACTCATGGCGGAAAACAGCAGGTCAGCCCGTGAGTACAAGTAGATCACATGGCGAGAGAAGCAAGAGAGAGAGAGAGAGGAGGTGCCAGGGTACTTTAAACAACCAGGAACTAATAGAGCAAGAACTCACTCACTAGCCCCCCCCCACCAGCAGGGAGTGTATTAATCCATTCATGAGGGATCTACCCCCATAACCCAAACTGCTCCCAACATTGCCAAGTTGGGGATCAGATTTTGACATGAGCTTTGGGGGAACACATGCAAATTCTGTCATCCGGGGTTGGTGTGGAGGGAGGCATGGACTACACAGGTGCATGAGGAAACTTTTTGAGTGAAGGTTTCACATCTGTCAAGGCTCATCAAATTGTACGCTTTAATATAAGGGTACTTGAAAAAGCTTGTGGAAAAAATGGAATTAAAAGATAATATGAATTTTCCATGAACTTTTTGAAGACCCCTCTTTTATGAAGTTTGTTGTGTGTAAATTATACCTCAGTAAAATTGTAAATAGAAAAGAATGAAAGAAATAAAAATGGCAGTCATAGCAGAAATGGGTTTAAAATACACATGTAAATATACATATTTATAACAGCTCCCACATTTATTTTTTTGGCATATCTTGAGCAATTACATTTTACTAAAAATGTCGTTCTTTTGCTCTTAGTATTTTGTGCATTTTCATTGAGGTGAGATATTGATATAAACTAAAAGAAACCAACCTGGCATATATGGCATGAGCCTTCACTGTAGTACTTTTAATTTAAAATTGCCTTTTTCACTTTTTATTTTATCTTGGCTAGTTAGTAACGGCAGCCATCTATCTTTAAATAGCAAATAACTCTTTAACCTGAAAACCTTCTTGTTCTGAAGTCTTCATTTCTGCTACAGAAGAATATGCAAGTTAGGAATGACCTACATTCTGTAGTCAAGAATATTTTGAGGTTTCTTCTGTTGGATCTTATTATATTTAGTTAGGGTCTTTGGGTGAGTTTTGTTTAGAAACACCTTCTATTTGACCTAATTATTGCTATGAGACTCTAAGAAAGACAAGATCTTACTAAGGTAATTTTGCTAGTTTATCTTAAAAAAAAAAATCAGTAATATTTTGCAAATATCATACATTTAAGCAATGCATCTAGCAATGAATTGTCTTGAACATCACTTCTTAAAGTCTTAATATTTTCAAGTCCTCTCCTCCAAAGAGGAAAAAAAATGAAACCAATATTGAGGAATTGTATAATATTACATATTTTAAAATAGTGATTATAAAATTCTTATTGGTTTTTAAGATAATCTTTTCCCTTCATAGGTGGATTTGTATTCTTTCTGGCAACTTATTTTTAATTTTTATAGGCTTTTTAGAGAGAATATGTCCTTAAACCTCAATAATTATTGCAAGCAATTTTCCTTCAGAAATATTTATATAGGTTCTTTTATCAGCAGATCATTTTTCTCCTCTTTAGGAATCAGAAAGGATCGATGATAAAGAATCGCTTATTAAAATAGCTGCAATTGATAATGGTCTAGCATTTCCTTTTAAACATCCTGATGAATGGAGAGCATGTGAGTATTTAGAACCTTCTATAGATTCTATAATTACCTCTTTTCCAGAATGGGAAGGGAGCAAAATTTACAGATATTAAAATAGCAGAGGAAAAACTGGGTGAAGTATAAACATTCATTAGGGCTCAGTTTTAGGCACTAGGGATCCAAGGCTGTGTACTATGTGGGTCTTATTGGGTATTGTTTGCTTATTTTTGGATGATTGGGTTTGATTTTTAGGATTGTGTTAGCCTTGGAAAATGAGTTTGGTAGTTTTCTAATTTTTAAAACATATATAACATGGAATTATCTATTTTAATATTTTGTTAGAACTGTATTTTAATGTTTTGGGTTGTATTTACTTATAAAACAATTTAGGCTGGTCCCCGACCCCATTTTTTGTGAATAGTGCTTTAATTATCATCCCAGTCTCTTCTTTGGTTAATGATCAGATATTTCTACATCTTCCTGAGCCAGTTTAGACATTTTTATTTTGCTTAATTGTCCATGTTATCTTGATTTTTAGATCTAGGAGTATAATGTGTTATTAGAATTCTCTTACAATTAAAAAAAAAAAACCTGTATATATTAAGTATTTAGGGTGTGAGATGAAATGATGTTTGAAATTTGCCTTAAAATACTTGTGGGGGTGGGACTTGGGAGAAAAGATGAAGCAAATTTGGCAAAAATTTGGTACTAATTGAATTAGGTCATTGGGAATATGGGAGTTCATTATACTAGTTTCTTGATTTTTGTATATGTTATTATGTAATAAATTTTAAAAGTAATCTCTGTATCTATGATTATGCCTCTTTTAAATTCCTACTGTTTATTAGTGGGCCTCTTTTCATCATTAGCCTCACCAAAGATTCACCTGTTGTTAAGCATTGGCTATTTATTTATTTGTTTATTTATTTATGCTTTTTTCAGATAATTGGCTTATTTCATTGATCAGACTTTGCTTTTATTTTTCATTGATTTATGTTTTCTATCATTTTCTTCTATTATGTTAATCCTATAACATTTTCCTATAGATGCACATTAAGCTACATATTTTCGTCCGGGTATTATTTTGGCTAAAACCACAAACTGTATAAGTGCTGCTCTATTGTTTTGCTTTACATATTCATACTTTCTGGTTTTCTTTTCAACAAGAATAATTTAGAAGTATTTTGTTTGATTTTTAAATTTCTAGGTGAGCTGATGTTTTTTAATTATTGTTCATTGTTGCTATTTTTTTTTAAACTATGCAATATTGTTATCTTCTAATATTTATTCTATTGTGATCTATTAATATGGCCTGTGTAAATTCTGTTTTTTGGCGATTTGTTAGTAATTTTGGGGGGATGCTTTTTTTTTTTCTCTTTACTGTTTTATTAACTTTATAAATCTTTTTAAAAAACTGACATATAATAGTTGTACATACTTATGGGGTACAGAATAATATTTATATCCATTTATACACTGTGATCAAATCAGGCTAATTAGCATATCCATCACCACAAACATTTGTCATTTCATTGTGATGAGAACATTTGAACTCCTCTAGCCATTCGAAAATATTGTTAGTAATTTCTTTATGATTTTATGTATGGCCAATTTGGAGGACTGTATTTGAAAAGAATGTTTGAGTGCAGTGTTCTGTATCTGTCTACTAATTAACACTTGTTAGTTGTTACATGTCATATCCTTGACTTATTTTTTGGTCAATTGATCTGCTAATTTTTGAAAGGAAATTAAAGATCACTGTGATTGTGATTTTGTCAGTTTCTTCTTGCATTTCTATGCATCTTTTGCTTTGTATTTCACATACTTAAAGGTCAAGTGGTTTATCTTCCTGATGGCCTGTTCTTTTTTCAGTGTGGAATATATCTCACTTTATTCCTCTCAATGTTTTTTTTGCTTTTCTTAATCTGTTGTAACATTGCTATACTTCCTTTCTTTTCGTTAGCATTTACCTGGTATTATTCAATACTTTTATTTTTCCCTCCATTGTTTTGTTTTTGGTATATGACTTATAAAATAAACAACACTTAGCTAGATTTTTTAAAAGCCAATCTGAGTCTTTTAAGAGGTGTATTTAACTCTAGTTTTAAGTTTCAATAAACTACTGGTATGTTGGAACATTTCTTGCCATCTTATTTTTTTCTGTTTACCATGAATTCCAATTTGTTCCTTTTTGCCTTTCCTATCTTTTGTTGAACTGATTTGAGATGTCTTGGTTATACTTTACTTTTCCCCCTTATGGTTTGGAACCTGTATGCAAATTGCACTTTAAAAGAGTTAAGTTTAAGGTACCCGCAATACATCTGGGAAATTTTACCAAACACACAGACAGGGATTAAGGATCTGGAGCTTGAAGGAGAAATTGATATTGAGGATTGTTTGAACTGTCATCTTGATAGTGGAAGCCCTGGTGGCCTTTGCTGTCACCTGGGGATATCATGGAGAACAAATACTGTCACCTAGTACCAGGCACATGAGTACTCAATAAGTGTTTCATGAATGCTTAACAAATGGAGAACAAGGACTAAGTATAGAATCTGAGAGAACACTGATGTTGAAAGGGGAGGAAAAGCTAGCAGAAGGTAGGAGGAGTGGCAGGAGTGGCTTAAAACACAGTAAGTAAACTTTGAGAGAGTGGTATCTCCAAAGCCACAGAAGAGAGAATTTCATAAAAGAGATGATAGAAAACAGTGCTGCTTGCCACACAGAGATTAAGTAGCATGAGGACTGCAAATGGGCTGCTGGGGAGACCCTTACGAGATGACTGGTGGTCTCAGGGGAGGGAGTTTGGATAGTGATAGTAGAAGTTGAGGGAGAAGGATCAGAAGTAGAGAGAGGCAAAGAATAAGGGCTTTTCTTTTATGAAATTGTTCAGAAAAGGTAGAAAGGACATAGCTGCAAAGAGATGTAGGCCAGAGGAGAGGCTTTCTTTAGAACTGGCAGTGTACTTCCTCCAGTGTGCAAAGAGATAGATAAAAGAGAAGTGAGAAGGAGCGACTCCGAAGACAGATTTCTTCTTTAGGGCTTTCTAAGCAGCAGGATCCACCAGAGCTGGGGATTCTCATTGGATGCACCCACCACAGTGGCTCTGTGCGTGATCATATTGTCATAACCTTATACTTTCCTGCAGGAATCTTTTTTTTCTTTCTCTCTCTTTTTTTAATCGAATCATAATTGATTATACATATTTTAGGGCTTCAAAGTTGATGTATGTTGATCAAATCAATATTATTAGCATATATATTATTATTATTATTTTTTTTTAAAGATGACCGGTAAGGTCATCTTTAAAAAAAAGATCTTAACCCTTGACTTGGTGTTGTCAGCACCACGCTCACCCAGTGAGCTAACCAGCCATCCCTATATGGGATACGAACCTGTGGCCTTGGTATTATCAGCACCGCACTCTCCCGAGTGAGCCACAGGCCAGCCCAGCATATATATTATTACAAATCATACTTATTCTTTATGCCCTTTATCCAATCTCTCCCCATCCCCTTTCTCTCCCCCCTCCCACCTCTGATAACCCTAGATTTCTTCTCTCCTTCTGAAAGAGTAACAGTTACTCTGTTGATTTGTTGCATAGATGATCTGTCCAGTGCTGAGAGGTGTGTTCAGGTCCTCCACTGTTATCGGAGAGCAGATGCTTCTTCTATCACTCTGGAGTGGGCTTTGTGGAGAGAGACATCCTCATCTTTTCTTTGGTCTCCACTGGTGACTCTCCTTGTGTCAATGCACTCGAGTGGCTGGTGGGCCATCTCCTGCAGAAATCTGAATGTACACCTTCTCTAGAAGATTCCATGAGTATACAAATCATTCTAGTCCTGACTGTGTAGATTTAATGGTGTTCTTGGGGGAGAACTAGAGTTATCCCAGAATCCTGGATCTTTTATTTTTTATAGCCACTCATCTGTTCACTTCCTAATGATTTAAAATTTTAGAACATTTTTGTACAAGTGAGTGGTCAGTTTCTGATTTGTAGCTGTGAAGGGCAGAAAGGTCCCAGCCATGGTATCCAGTCTGGGGGCTGTGGACCAATTATAGTTATCCATCAATTTCTAAACTCAGGAACCAGGTAGAGTCAGATATATTTTTTGAGATAGGTCTATTTGAGACAGAGTTATAATCCATCCTTTTACTCTTTACTGTCTAAAACTTGGAAATGTAACTAGTTCAGATAAAATCTTACTATGATTTACCATCTGAATTGGCTATCCAAAGACAGAATCTAAATAATCTGAGTTGCAAAGGATAGTTCTCCTCTGATAAGTTCTTTCTCCTGTACTTTTCCTGAGAGAACCTAGGAGTTGTGGGAAAGAACCAGGATAAATGTGAGTCTAAATAAATCATTTCCTCTCACTGACTAGAAAAATATACTTTTTTCTATTAGATCCATTTCACTGGGCTTGGCTTCCTCAAGCAAAAGTTCCTTTTTCTGATGAAATAAGAAACTTGATTCTACCATATATTTCTGACATGAACTTTGTGCAAGATTTATGTGAAGATCTTTATGAACTTTTTAAGGTAAATAAATATTTAGTTTTGGTTATTGCAGAAAAAAATAAATCTTAAAACAGAAGACATTTTTGTAATAGAGCTGATTTGCAATTTACTACTTTATATCGCTGCTTACAGTAGAACCTGACAGAACAGAAAAGATTTAACAATTTTATTTTACAGGAACATAAATTTGTAAAGTTACAGTTACTATGAGTATTCTTTGAGTGAGACTACATTAAAATTTGAGAATTGTTTTCTCCAAAAGTTGACTTTTTACAAAACTACTCTATAAATTACAATACATGTTTGGTGACCTGCTATGATTTACTTCTTTTTAAAAGCCTAAACTCATTGGCTGGAAAGTTATTTTAAATCCTTTCTGGAACAAGTTAGTATAAATAAGTACAACTGTTCTTGTCATTCTGGGATACAAAAATACATCAGGTAAAAATACTCCTTTTGTGTTAATTTATCATTTAGGAAAGCTTTCTAATAGCCTTATTTTGCAATGTTGAAGTTCATTTGTCTTCAACTATTTGTTTCAAAGATCTTGATTTTTGGAATTATAATAATGTTTTTTTCCCTTCTGTGATAGACTGATAGAAGATTTAATAAAGCCACTTTTGAAAGTCAGATGTCTGTCATGAGGGGTCAGGTAGGTTACCTTTTTATGATCTTGTTCATTAAGAAAAAAAATTTCTTTGAAACAGTAGTCAACTTTTTTCTACACTGTGACCCGGAGGTGGAATTCTTAATACTGCCTGTTGTGCTGAACCAAAATAGCGCAGGTGATTAGAAATGAAGTTGATTTTAATAGTATCTTTTCTCTGTTGTCTTATAAACTGGTTGACCTTGTTATATATTGTGTGTTTAGCCAGTTGTTTCTCCCTGCTTTGAGTTTTTTGTCCCCATTTTGATAGTTGTTTTCCTGAGCATTAGTACCTTTTTCCTCTGCAAATCTACTTGCTTGGACATTTCAATACCAAGTTCAGTTGCCAGTAGATTATTTTCCTTTCAAAATATGTTTGGCCTTTGCGAGAACAGCCAGTCACCAAGGTTAAGCAGTGTTTGGGGTGGTAAGGAACTAATTGTAACTCAGTCCTCTCCGCTCTTGTCCTCCTCATCTGCTTTAATTAGAGATATGAGATATTAGTCCTGCTGGTGTGAACCTGCAGGCTGGGCTGGCTCACAGATGAGTCTGCTTCTTCCACACCATCAATGTATTTAGATTCCAAAAGGAAGACTTGAAATGAAAATAAATTACGCTATAAACATTGTCTTTTAGTGACAATGTACTCTTTCTAAAATATACATTTAGTTTACGGTAGCTGTGTGCTGCCATGCCTGTGGCAAAGAAGAAAGAAGAGGAGTCAGGTTTTTGCACTGATTCTTCTGTTATATAACTTTAACAAGTAGATGTAATTAAATCAGATAATCATTCATTCAGTCACCAAATATTTATTGACAGAACTAGTGTCAGAAACTGTTCTTGTTACTGGAGATAAAGCAATGAGCAAAATCAAGTTCCTTCTCTCATGGCACTTTTGCTCTGCCGAGGTGGCCAGGGGTCAGTGAAAAGGAACAGATTATTAGCTAATACATCTCTCTGTGCGCCATCACATTTATGCAGTGCTTTACTGGAGTGAAGGCTAGACTGTACAGTGAGGTGCAGATTTGCTTAGCAGATTGGGAGCCCAGCTCCAGGGAGCCAAGCTAGGAGGTGTGAGTGAAGGGATTAGTTTGTTAGTGACTGCAGTTATGTTGGAGAGTGTTACCATCCCCAAATGTATTTGAGCCAAATTTTCAGACATAGATAATTGTGCCTTCATTTGACCTTTTTTTTTTTTTTGCTTGAAACAGATTGACTTGATATATCAATATACTTCACCTTCTGTAGTTTCCTAATCCCTAGATTTATCTTAATATTATTTAAAATCAATAAAAACTACAAATAATTTTGTTAGCTTTAATTGTGGATTAAAGTTGGCATATGAGGAATTTAAATTTAAATTTTAAAAATGCCTGTCTGAAAAGGTATGGGGACATTCCAGTTCTGAGTTCTGTTACTATGATATACCAGTGGCTATCTGCTATTTTAGGTTTATTTATTCATATCCTGTCTCATTCACAAAGGAGTTAAGGTGTTATAAAAATGCATGTAATAAAATATAAAAGTGACAGTGTCAAGATCTAGGGAAAGAGAAGTAAAATAATGGTACCTTAGTTATAGGTTTTAATTTGATTTTGTTTTGTTTGTTTTTTAATTTTAATTTGATTTTGAGCCAAAATAAATAATATACCCTAGCCATGTACATGATTGTGTAGTTCTCTGATTTTAGCTGGTTTTTTTTTTTTTTCTTTTTTTAAAATCTGGTCTAAAAAATCAGGTATTATTCTGTATCCTGTAGTAAATCAGCACTTATGAACCAGAGGCTTAAAAAACAAAAACAAATAACAGTAACCTGTATTCCAAACAGCAGAATGATCATTTCAGCCAGTTCATTATTTGAGTCAAAATACTTATGTCTTCCCTCATAAATATCCCTTAGATCCCTCTTCCCTCCATTTTTGCTTATTAATTTGATGATTTGTACTTTGTATAACCAAGCCTTTTGCCCTAGTTTGTAGGAAGCATTTAGTTTTACCCACATAATCAGTGACATGCTCTAATTCTTCACGTATACATGTAGCTGGAACTGGTATGAAGGTATTTCTTTTAATATTTGGCACTGGTAATGTTTATGAAAGTTAAAGATAACCCATGAATTGAATTTTATATTAAATAGCAGTAGGTCATAATCAGGTTAAAAAAAAATCATTTTATGTTCCACCTGTGCCTATTTGGAACATTCAACCCCAGAATATATTTACTTATGGGAAATGCGAAATATATTTTCCACATGCTCTAAAAAATGGCAGAAATAAATAGTCAATAAAACTGTTCTATAAAAACACAGTGAACTTGTATTCAACAGTTTATAAATCAGAAGCTTATTTGCAGATTAAATAATTGATTTTAAAAATAATGAAACTAACCCTTTAATTTTTTCCCAGTTTTGTTTTTTATTATTTATTGAAACATTATTGATTATACATATTTGTGAGGTACATAGTCGAATATCAATACCTATGTACAATATGTGATTATCAAATCAAGATAATTTGTATATTCAGCATTACAAAATGTAGTCATTCTTTGTGACCCTTTACTAATTTCTCACTAACTTCCCCTCCTTCTCCGCCTTTCCCCAAATCTCTAGTAACCACAGTTCTGTTCTTTCCTTTTGAAACTTCAGCATATTATTATGATTGTTTTCTTTTCTTTCTTTTTTATTTGTTTTTTTTTTTTTTTAGCTTCCACTCATGAGTGAGGACATGCAGTATTTCTCTTTCTGTGCCTGGCTTATTTCACTTAACATAAATTTTCTCCAAGCTCATCTATGTTGCTGCAAGTGGCAGAATTCCATTCTTTCTTTATGGCTGAATATTATTCTATTGTGTATATATATACCACATTTTCCTTAACCAGTCATTTGTCAATGAAAATTTAGGTTGGTTCCATCTCTTGGCTATTGTAAGTAAAGCTACAATAAACATGGGAGTGCAAGTATCCCTTCGACATGATGATTTCCATTCCTTTGGGTATATATCCAGAAGTGGGATTGCTGGATCATATGGTAGATCTATCTATAATTGTTTGAGAAACCTGCATACTGTTTTTTGTAATGGCTGTACTAATTTACAGATTCCCCTTTCTCTGCATCCTTGCCAGCATTTGTTAGTCTCTTTTTGATAATAGCCAGTCTAACTGGAATGAGATATCATCTCAATGTAGTTTTGGTTTGCACTTCCCTGATGCTTAGTGATGTTGAGCATTTTTCATGTGTCTGTGGGCCAGCTGTATGTCTTTCTTTGAGAAGTGTCTATTCAGCTCCTTTGCCCATTTTTTAATTGGATTATTTGGGGTTTTTTGCTGTTAAGTTGTTTGAGTTCCTTGTATATTCTTGATATTAATCCCTTGTCAGATGCATAGTTTGCAAGTATTTTCTCCCATTCTGTATGTTGTGTTTTTAGTTTGATGATTGTTTTCTTTGCTGTGTAGAAGCTTTTTTGTTTCATATAATCCCATTTGTTTATTTTTTCTTTTGTTGCTTGTGCTTTTGAGGACTTATTCGTAAAGTCTTAGCCTAGTCCTACATGCTGAAGTGTTTCCCCTATTTTCCTCCAGGAGTTTTATAGTTTCAGGTTTTATATTTAAATCTTCAATCCATTTTGAGTTGATTTTGGTACGTGGCAAGAAGTACAGGCCTAGTTTCATTCTTCTACACATGGATGTCTAGTTTTCCCAGCACCATTTATTGAAGAGGTTGTCTTTTCCCCAATATATGTTCTTGATGCCTTTGTCAAAGATCAGTTGGCTGTAAGTAGGTGGATTGATTTCTGTGTTCTCTATTGTGTTCCATTGGCCCATGTGTCTCTTTTTATGCCAGTACCATGCTGCCTTGGTTACTATAGTTTTGTAGTATAATTTAAAGTCAGATAGTGTAATGCCTC
>NW_007743958.1:0-17754 GCF_000696425.1 Galeopterus variegatus
CAACACCGAGGCTTGCGATCCCGTTGCTGGTCCCCGGTCCGGTACGGGGGCAACACTGAGGGTTGCGATCCGTTGCCGGACACGGAAAAAAGACAAAAAAAGAAAAAAAAAGAAAAGATGACCAGTAAGGGGATCTTAACCCTTGACTTGGTGTTGTCAGCACCACACTCACCTAGTGAGCTAACCGGCCATCCCTATGTGGGATCCGAACCCATAGCCTTGGTGTTATCATCACCACACTCTCCTGAGTGAGCCACGGGCCGGCCCAAGGGTTGCTTTTTCTATTTCTGTAAAGAATGTCATTAGTATTTTGATGTGGATTGCATTGAATCGGTAGATCACTTTTGGTAGTGTGGACATTTTCACAATGTTCATTCTTCCAATCCATGAGTAAGAAATGTCTTTCCAGGAAGATATCCGAATGGCCAACAGATACATTAAAAAATGCTCAATGTCACTCAGCATTAGGGAGATGTGAATCAAAACCACTTTGAGATAACATCTCAATCCAGTTAGGATGGCTAATATCCAAAAGACTGAGAATGATAGAGCTGGCAAGGAGCAGAGAAAAAGGAACTCTCATACACTGTTGGTGGGACTGCAAAATGGTGCAGCCTTTATGGAAAATGGTATGGAGGTTCCTCAAACAATTACAGATAGATCTACCATATGACCCAGCTATTCCACTGCTGGGAATGTACCCAGAGGAATGGAAATCATCATGTTGTAGGGATGCCTGTACTCCCTTGTTTATTGCAGCACTATTTACAGTAGCTAAGAGCTGGAACCAACCTAAATGTCCATCATCAGATGAGAGGATAAGGAAAATGTGGTATATCTACACAAAAAATGTAATACTACCATTTGCATCAACATGGATGGACTTAGAGAAAACTATATTAAGTGAAATAAGCCTGGCACAGAAAGAGAAATATTGCATGTTTTCACTTATTTGTGGGAGCTAAAAATAAATAAATACACATATAAATAAATGGGGGACAGGGAAGAAGACACAACAATCACAATTCCTTGAACTTGTTAAGACAAGTGAACCGATATGATGTTGATGGGGGAGGGAGAAGAGGGAGGGAGGAAAAGGAGGAATTGGTAAAGGGACATAAAAATCAACTACATTGTATATTGATAAATTAAAAATTTTTAAATGTTTAAATAAAAAATATGAAAACAAACTTCACTTCCCTTAAAAAAAAAAAAGAAAGAAATGTCCTTTTATCTTTCTGTGCTTATTTAATTTCTTTCAGCAGTGATTTTTAGTTCTCATTGTAGAGATCTTCTGCCTCCTTGGTTAAATTGATTACTAGTTTTGTTGTTTTGTTTTTTTGGTGACTATTGTAAATGGGCTTGCTTTCTTGATTTCTTTTTCTGCTAGTTGTTGGAGTGTAAAAACACTGCTAATTTTTGCGTGTTGATTTTGTATCCTGCAACTTTACTGAATTTGTTTATCAATATAACTCTAAGAGTTTCTTGGTAGAGTCTTTAGGTTTTTCTATTTATAGGATCATGTCATCTGCAAACAGAGATAATTTGACCTCATCTTTTCCAACTTAGATGCTCTTTATTTCTTTCTCTTGGCTGATTTCTCTAATACTTCCAATACTATGTTAAATAAGACCGGTGAGAGTGGGCATCCTTGTCTTGTTTCTGTTCATAAAGGAAAAGCTTTCACCTCCTCCCCACTCAGGATGATGTTGGCTGTGGGTTTTTCATATGTGGCTTTTACTGTGTTGAGATTTTTTTCCTTCTATACCTAAGTTGTTGAGAGTCTTTATCATGAAGGGATATTGAATTTTGTCAAATGCTTTTTCTGCATCTACTGAGATGATTATATGGTTTTTGTCCTGGACTTTGTTAAAGTGGTGTACAATTTATTGACTTGCATATGTTGAACCATCCTTGCATCACTGGGATGAATCCCACTTGATCATGGTGTATAATCTTTTTGATGTGCTGCTGTATTGTTTGCTAATATTTTGTTGAGGATTTGTGCCTCTATGTTCATCAAAGATATTAGCCTGTGGTTTCCTTTTGTTGTTGTATCTTTGTCTGATTTGGTATCATGTTGATGCTGGCCTCATAGAATGAGTTTGGGAGAATGGCCTCTATCTTAATTTTTTGGAATAGTTTGAAGAGAATTGGTATTAATTTCTGTTTAAAGGTTTGGTAGAATTCAGCAGTAAAGCTATCCAGTTCTGGGCTTTTCTTTGTTGAGAGACTGTTGATTATTACTTCAATCTTGTTACTCATTATTTGGTCTGTTTGGGTTTTCTATTTCTTCATGGTTCATTCTTGGTAGTTTGTATGTGTCCCCAAATTTATTCATTTCTTACAGGTTTTCAAATATGTTAGTTTATAGTTGTTTATAATAGTCTCTAAAGATTCTTCATATTTCTGTGGTATTGATTGTAATGTCTCCTTTTTCATGTCTGATTTTTGTTATTTTAGTCTTCTCTTCTTTTTTTGGTTAGTCTACCTAATGGTTTGTCTATTTTGTTTACCTTCTCAAAATTCCCAATTTTTTTTTTTTTAAAGATGATCGGTAAGGGGATCTTACCCCTTGACTTGGTGTTGTCAGCACCACGCTCACCCAGTGAGCTAACCGGCCATCCCTATATGGGATCCAAACCCGTGGCCTTGGTGTTATCAGCACCACACTCTCCCGAGTGAGCCATGGGCTGGTCCCCAAAATCCCAGTTTTTGTTTCATTGATCTTCCATATCATTTTTTTGGTCTCTATTTCATTTAGTTGTCTTCTGATCTTAATTATTTCTTTCCTTCTACTAATTTGGAGTTTGGATTGTTCTTGTTTTTCTAGTCCTTTCAGGTGAACATTAAGTTGTTTATTTGAAGTCTTTCTATTCTTTCGATTTAAGCATTTATTGTAACAAACTTCCCTCTTGGTAGTGCCTCTATAGTGTCCCAAAGGTTTTGATATGATGTGTCTTTACTTTCATTGGTTTCAAGAAATTTTTTGATTTTCTGTTTAATTTCTTCTTGGACCCATATGTCATTCAGGAGCATGTTGTTTAATTTTCATGTATTTAGTTTCCAGAGTTTTGCTTGTTATTGATTCCTAGTTTTAATCTGTTGTGGTCTCAAAAGATAGGTGAAATGACTTCAATTTTTTTCAAATTTGTAGAGACTTGATTTCTAACCTAACACATGGTCTGTCCTGGAGAATGTTCTTTGTGCTGAAGAGAGGAAAGTATATTCCGTAGCTGTTAGATGAAATGTTCTGTATATGTATGCCAAATCCAATTGATCTAAAGTGTAATTTAAATCCTGTGTTTTTCTGTTGATTTGTTGTCTAGATGATCTGTCCAATGTTCAGAAAGGGGTGTTGTGGTCCCCCGCTACTATTGTATTTGGGGGTCTAGCTGTCTCTTTAGGTCTAGTGGTGTTTGCATTTAATGTCTGGGCACTCCAGTGTTGTGTGTGCATATATTTATGATTGTTATGTCTTCTTGCTGGATAGATTCCTTTATCATTATACATGGCATTCTTTGTCTCTTTATGGTTTTAGGTATATGATGTAAAAATAGCTACACCTGCTCATTTTTGGTTTCCATTTGTATGGCATATCTTTTTCCATCCCTTCATTATTAGTCTGTGTGAGTATTTACAAGTGAGGAGAATTTATTGAAGGCAGCATATAGTTGTGTCTAGCTTTTTAATACAGTCTATGACTTTGGAGAGGGCAATTCAATCCATTTACATTTAGGGTTGTTATTGAAAGGCATTGACTTACTTCCAGCATATTTATTTTCATTTGGTTGTTTTAAACATCTTTTATTTTTCCTTATTTCATTTTTTTGTTTGTCATCAGTGTCTGTTGGATTTGTGAAGTGGTAAGATATAGTTTCTTTTTCTTTCTCATGTGCGTATTTGCTTTACCAGTGAGTTTTGCTCTGTTTCAGGTATTCATGGTGGTGATTATAATTTTTTGGATTCTAGATGCAGGACTCCTTTGAGAATTTCCTGTAGGTCAGGTTATGTGGTAGTGAAATTTCTGCTGTTTTTGTTTCTCTGGGAAATACACTATGTCTCCTTCATTTCTGAAGGATAGCCTTGCTAGGTATAGTATTCTTGACTGGCAGTTTCTTTCTTTAAGTACTTTGAATATACCATCCCATTCTCTTCTGGCTTGTAGGGTTTCTGCTGTGAAATTTGCTGTTAGTCTGATGGGGACCCCTTTATAGGTGACTTGACACTTTTCTCTTGCTGATTTTATGATTATCTCTGTCTTTGAGTTTTGTCAGTTTGACTATCATGTGTCTCAGAGAGGAACTTTCTAGATTTAATCCTTTTGGGATCTTTGATTCTCTTGGATCTGAAAGTCCATGTCTCTCCCAATACCTGGGAAGTTTTCCAGTTTTATTTAATCGAATAGGTTTTCAACACCTTTTCCTTTCTCCTCCTCTTCTGGAACACCCATGATTCTGATGTTTGTGTGCTTAAGGTTGTCTGGTAGTTGCTGCAGATTTTCTTCATTTTTAAAAATTCTTTTTTTCTTTGTCTCTTTGGTTTTGGGTAAACACAATATTGTAGTCTATGTGTGGTTACTTCACTATATTAAATGCTGGAGTTGCATATGAGTGCCTCCATGGCCTAGGCACTGCGGTACTGAGTAATTCCTTGCTGAGGTTAGTGACACTATGTTGTGTCATCAAGGATGTGGGCAAGATCTCAAGATTTTGTGGGAAGTGCCTGGGTGCCCTGTCACTATTTAACTGGGGTGCATGGCCCTTGCAGGACACTAGCTAGTGTTCCTTGACCCTGACAGGTGAACTGGGGTATACTGGAGCTCCTCATTNCTGTCTTTGAAGTCAGAAATTCTTTCTTCTGCTTGCTCTAGCCTGCTGCATAAGCTCTTGGTTGTGTTTTTTATTTCATTGAATAAATCCTTCTTTCTTAAGGTATATATCTCTTTGTAAATTTCTTCCTTGCTGGATAGTTTTTCTCATTCCATTGAGTCATCTGAGTCTTCTTGTATGTCATTGCATTTCCTTAAGATTGTTGCTCAGAATTCCTTTTCAGTCATTTCAAGGGTTTCTTGTTGTATGGAGTCTGGTACTGGACAATTGCTGTATTCCTTTGGTAATGTCATATTTTCTTGTTTTTCCATATTTTCAGTATCCCTACATGGATGTGTGGTCATCTAGTAGAGTAGTTGTTTCTTCTATTTCTCTGGAGTGGCTTTTGAGGAGACAGATTCCCTCCTTCAGTTGTGTTTTCTACTGACCACTGAGTAGGCTACTTTAATTTTGGTTTTGGGTAAACACAATATTGTAGTCTATGTGTGGTTACTTCACTATATTAAATGCTGGAGTTGCATATGAGTGCCTCCATGGCCTAGGCACTGCGGTACTGAGTAATTCCTTGCTGAGGTTAGTGACACTATGTTGTGTCATCAAGGATGTGGGCAAGATCTCAAGATTTTGTGGGAAGTGCCTGGGTGCCCTGTCACTATTTAACTGGGGTGCATGGCCCTTGCAGGACACTAGCTAGTGTTCCTTGACCCTGACAGGTGAACTGGGGTATACTGGAGCTCCTCATTTTGAATGGGTGATCTTGGCCAGGATTCTTCTTTCCTCCCTCCTAGAGGCAGAGGCTTCTCCTGGGTCCTTGCTTCCCCGAGTTGGGGGATTGGTTGGTGGTGCCTGTGAATTTTCTACTGTACTTTTTTTTGGCTACTCTGGGTTTCTGCCCTCCCTGAGGGTTCCACATGTCTCTCCCCAGATCAAGGCAGTTGCATAGGCTATGCATGTAGCTCCCACCCCCAGGTGTGTGGCAACAGGGGCAGCATAATTCCCTGTGGGTTGTGCCACTGGGTCACGTGTCTGTGCTCACTCACCTCTTTCCAGCAGTTCCACCTGTGACCCTCCTTGTGTCAATGCCAGTGAGTGGGTGGTGGCAATGTGACCACCTGGCATGCGTGGCTGTGGCAGTTGATCACTCGCAGGCAGCAGTGACTGCCACTTGCACAGTGTGTTCAACTGCCAGGAGCTGCAGTGGAAAGTGGGACGAACTGCTCTTCAGGAAGATGTGTAACAGTTCTGGGACCAGACAATGACACTGATGACTGTGGTAGTGGTAGCAGTGAGCTTGTTCTGGTCTTCTTGTATAGGAGGAGCATACCCTGAGCACTTTTAGTCTGCCATCTTCCCACCTCTTTCCCTCTTTCTAATTTTTAAGGCTTATTAATATTCTGTTATATGTTATACCACATTTTGTTTATCCATTCATTCATTGTTGGACACTTGGGTTACTTTCACCTTTTGGCTATTGTGAATAATGCTGCTGTGATCATGGGTGTACAAATATCTGTTCAATTCTCTGCTTTCAGTTCTTTGGGGCACATACCCAGAAGTGAACTTGCTGGATCACAGACTAATTCTATTTTTACGTTTTTGAGGAACTACACATTAAGGAAAACACTGTATTGTTTTCCTCAATGGCTATGCCATTTTACATTCCCACCAGCAATGGAAATGGAAAGGGTTCCAATTTCTCCACATCTTCACCAACACTCATTATTTTCTGTGTTTGTTTGTTTGTTTTATAGTAACCATCCTGATGGGTATGAGGTGACAGCCAATTGATTTTTGACAAAGGTGCAACAGCAATTCAAATAAGAAAGGACAGTCTTTCCAAAAGCAGTGTTGGAACAACTGGACAACTTACAAAAAAATGGACTGTGATCTAAATCTCACTTTATACAAAAAGTAACTATAAATTGATCATATATGTGAGTGCAAAAAGTAAAACTATAACATTTTTAGAAGAAAATCTTCATGCAGTGAGGTTAGGTTAGATTCTTAGATATGATATCAAAAACATGATCCATTCAAAAAGTGATTAGTTGGACTTTGTAAAATTAAAAACTTTTGCTCTGCAAAATGTACCACTAAGAGGATAAAAATACAAGCCACAAACTTTGGGAAAATGTTGGCAAACCACTTACCTAACAAAGATTTGTACCCACTGCATATAAAGAACTCTCACAGGAAGAAAACAGTTTAAGTGAAAAATGGGCAAAACACTTGAGCACTTCATCAAAGATGGCAAATAAGCATATGAAAGATTGTCAACATCACTAGCCATCAGGGAAGCACAAATTAAAACCATAGTGAGATACCACAGCACCAAGAGGGTTAAAATAGAAAATACTGACATTACCAAGTGACATCAAGGATGTGGAACAACTGGAATTTACCTGCACTGCTGGTAGGAATGCAGAATGGTGCTGTCATTCTGCAAAAATGTTCTGCAGTTTCTTATAAAGTTAAACACACAGTGACTATAAGACCCACTAATCCCACTCCTAAGTATTTACCTAGAAACAATGAAAATTTACACTCACACAAAAACCTATATGGAAATGTTTCATAAAACTTTATCTGTAATAACTGAAAAATGGGAAATAACTCTAAAGATATTCATCTGGTGAATGGATAAACAAACTGTGGCTTGTTTACAGGGAATGGAACACTACTCAGCAGTAAAAAGGCCCAACCACTTGGTGGGATGTCAAAGGCCTCATGCTGAGTAAAAAAAGCCAGGCTCAAAGGTTATACATTGCATGATTCACTTATATGACAATCCCCAAAACACAAAACCACAGTGATGGAGAACAGATTGCTGGTTGTAGGATTTGGTGGGAAGGGTGTGACTGTGAGGGAGCAGTATAGAGATTCTCAGAGTGACAGAGCTCTGCTGTATCTGGATTATGGTGGTGGCTAAAGGAACCCATATTTTTTAAAACTTAATAGAAATTGTATCAGTCCGTTTGTGTTGCTATAACAGAAAAACCTAAAACTGGATAATTTATAAAGAACAGAGGTTTATTTGGCTTACAATTCTGGTACAGCTGCATCTGGCACAGGCCTTAAGCTGCTTCTACTCATGGCAGCCAGCGGGTACAAGCAGATCACATGGCGAGAGGAAGCAAGAGAGAGGAGGAGGTGCCAGGGTCTTTTAAACAACCAGCTCTCATGCGAACTAATGGAGTGAGAACTCACTCACTACCCCTCCTCCCCCAGGGAGAGCATTAATCCACTCATGAGGGATCCGCCCCCATGACTCAATCAGTTTCCAACACTGCCACATTGGGGATCAAATTTCTGCATGAGTTTTGGAGGGGACAACACATCAAAACTCCATCAGAGGGCCGACCCTGTGGCTCACTCGGGAGAGTGCGGTGCTGGGAGCGCAGTGGCACTCTCACAATGGGTTCGGATCCTATATAGGGATGGCGGTGTGCTCACTGGCTGAGCGCTGGTGCAGACAACACCAAGCCAAGGGTTGCGATCCCCTTACCGGTCACAAAAAGGAAAAAAAAAAAAAAAAAACTCCATCAGAAATGTACACACAAAAAAATTTTTACACTGGGTTAACTAAAAATAAAATAAAATAAATAAAATAACAAGTCTATCCCATGTTAATGTTGTTAAATAACATAGTTTTTGAAAAATAACTGACTTCCAGAAGAAAAGAAATTGGAGTGAGAAGAGGGGATTGTTTTATAATTTTGCAAATCTCTTTAATGTCTGCCTTATAGAAGACATTGGATTCTTGTTTTGGCTTCTGCATTCAATCTGTTTTGATTTTATATGTCATGTAGCCTCAAGAAATCTCTGCTGTACATGCTTGAGATGATGAGAATGAATTAGGCAAATCATTCTTAGTATTGTTTTAAGAACACTCTTCGTCTCATGGACCACCCCTAAAAAAGACTCCTAGGGTTTCCTAGATCACAATTTGAGAACCTGGCCTCCGTTATAACTTTACACTAGAGGAAGTGCTTTTCTTCTTATGAATACTTTTAAGAAAAACATTATTTTATCTTCCACAGAAATAAAATTTGAATTGAATTATGCTATACAGTCATAATTTCTACATTTATTTTTATTTATTTTTATTCCCCCACCTTCTACAGTCATAATTTTTAAAGTCAATTCAGATGTTTATTGTAATTAAATGGTCACTTTGTTTATGATTTCCAGCCACAACCATTCCTAGCTACATGTCAAAGATGTTATTTTCATTATATGAGAGTAGGAATATTAATTATTTACTATCAAAACTGTAACATTGTCATTTTTTGTTTTAAGTGAATAATAGGATTCCTTGTAAGGAGTGACTCACTTGATTGAAAAGATGCTTCCAGATCCCATTTCAGGTCATAGGGCAATGTTATCTAAGCAGCACTGTTTTGCTTGGGAGCCTCATAAAGGCTACAACTCAGAAAGCTTTATTTCCTAAGACACTTCATGAAATCTACGAGCCACTTATTTGAGGATGGGTTTTTGTAATCTAAATATGAACCCAAATTATGAAATTGTGACCCGGACTGATTGCGGCACCAGAAAGGAGGAGTTTCCTGCCTCTGTGAGGGTTGGGCAATGAGAGGTTGGGGCAGGTACCAACAGCCTGGGGCTCCACTGAGCACATTTGCTTAACCAGTATCTTAGGTGAGAAGGGCAGTTACAGAGTACAGTTTGATTTCGTCTAAACTGTATTTGGAGTTGGCTGTTCCCCCAGTAAATAGGCTCCTTATCCAGAATGGGAGGCTTACCACTGAGCTAACATTTGTGGATACTTAGACTGCTTTTCCCAGCCAGTCTCTTGGAAGCAGTCAAGGCCACCAGGCCTTTGGTGGGAAAAGGTAAGAAGACTAGAATACCAAGGATCTCTTTTCCCAGGAAATTGTGAATGAAAGGAACATTTTTCTATTTTCATAAGGCCCTGTGGAAACACTTGCAGAGTCTGGACTCCCAGTGAGTGCCTGTGTCCCAAGATCTCCTTTAAAAGGAAATCCTGGGCCTAGTATCCAAGACAACTCAACCACAAAAACATAAACAATTCAATTAAAATATGGGTAAAGGGCTTGAATAGACATTTCTCCAAAGAGGATATAGTCAACAAGCACTTGAAAAGATGTCCAACATCATTGGGTATTAGGGAAATGCAAATCAAAAAGTATGGAGGTACCACTTCATACCCATATAGGATAACTATAATAATTTTTTTAATGGATAATAACAAGTGTTGGTGAGAATGTGGAGAAATTGGAACCCTCCTACATTGCTGGTTGAAATGTAAAATGGTGTAGCCATGGTGGAAAACAGTTTGGCAGTCCCTCCAAAAAGTTAAATAAGAATTACCACATGACCCAGCAATTCCGCTAAGTACATACTCCAAAGAATCAAAAAGTGTTCAAAAAAAACTTATAATGTTCACAGCAGCGCTATTTGTAATAGTTAAAAGGTAGAAACAACCCAAATGTCCATCAAATAACGTAAGGATAAACCAATGTGGTATAGACATACAACAGAATATTATTCAACTTAAAAAGAAGGGAATTCTGACACATGCTACAACATGTATGAACCTGGAGGACATTACGCTGAGTGAAAGAAGCCATTCACAAAAGGGCAAATACTGTGTGATTCCACTCATATAAGGTCCTCGAGTAGTAACAATCAGAGAGACAGAAAGTAGAATGGTGGTTGCCAGGGGCAGAGGGAAATGAGGATTGAGGAGTCAATCTTTCATGGATTCAGTTGCAGTTTGGGAAGGTAAAAAAGTTCTGGAGATGGACGGTGGTGATGATTGCACAAAAATGCAAATGTACTTAATGCCACTGAACAGTACCCTGAACTGCACATCCATCAACAGAGGAACAGATAAAGAAAATGTGGAATATATACACGAGAATACTATCCAGCCATAAGAAAGAATGAAGTCCTGTGACTTGCAGCAACATGGATAACTTGGAGCACATTGTGTTAAATGAAATAAAGCAGGAACAGAAAGAGAAATGTCACATGTTCTCACTCATATGTGGAAACGAAGAAAGGTGATCGCATTGAAGTAGAGAGCAGAATGGTGGTTACCAGAGGCTGGGAAGGGGAGAGGGGAGGAGGGATAGTGAGAGGTTGGTTAACAGATACAAAAACACAGCTAGATAGGTGGAGTAAGATCTAGCATTCTATAGCAGTGTAGGGTAACTATCATTAACAACAACTTGTAGTGTAGTTGCAATTAGTCTCAAGACGATTTTGAATGTTCCCAACACAAAGAAATGATAAATGTTTCAGGTAACGGGAAAAAAATCAGTACTTTCCAGAGTTTCAGGGGATGAGGGAGTGAGGGAGGGATGAATAGGTGGAGCACAGAGTATTTCTAGCACAGCAAAACTATTCTATATGATACTGTAATGGTGAATAAGCGACATTATGCATTTGGCAAAACCAACAGAACAGTACAATACAAAGAGAACCCTAATATAAAATTAATAATAATATATCAATATTGATTCATAATTGTAACAAATGTACCACACTAATGTAACATGTCAATAATAGGAGAAACTGTATGTGTATGGGAGAGGGTATGGAAATTATCTATATTTTCTGCTCAATTTCTCTATAAAACTAAAACTGCTATAAAAATAAAGAAAAAATAAAAATATGGTTAAGATGATAAATTTTGTTATGTATATGTTACCACAATTTAAAAAAAAAAATGAAGTACTGTTATATGCTACAATATGAATGAGCCCAGAAAACATTATGCTAAGTTGAAGAAGCCAAACACCAAAAGTCATATATTGTATGATTCCATTTATATGAAACATTCAGGATAGGCAAATTTACAGAGAAAGAATGCAGAGTGGTGGCTGCCAAGGGCTGGGGGAGAAGGTAACAGGGAGTGACTGCTAATGGGTACAGGGGTCAGTTTCCTTTAGTGTGGATGAAAATGTTTTGGAACTATACAGAGGTGATGGTTCCCACAGCCTTCTGAATATACTAAGTGCTACTGAAATGTATGCCTTAAAACAGTTAATTTTATGTTATGTGAATTTTATTTCAATTTTTTTTCAAATGCAGGAGAGGATCCTCCAGTGTTAGCGAATGTCTGGAGACCAGCATGCAGATCAAGAAAAAGGAGAGAGAAAGAAAGAGAGAGAGAGACATCTGTGCATGCAGGTGTTAGCTGGCTAGGAGCTGGGAAGAGGCACCTGTGGAGGCACCTGGTCTTTGCTAACCATGTCATCCTTATCTGAAGGTTCGGTTCTATTTTGTTCTTTTTTTACATAAGTACCTAGTGTTATCCCCAAGCCTGTACTAATATTTTCTTATTGATGCAGCCAATATCTCACCTTCAGAATTGAGATACTTGGGAAACCAAGGCAAGGAATGTGTGTTGCACACAGCATCACCCTGAGAAAAGGAGGCAAGAGGTGATCTGCAGAGAATGGAGCAAGAACTGAGAACACAAAATGCAGAACAAAAGAGAGCTAAGAAGTCAGGCACCCTCCAGGAAGGACCACGGCACAAGCAACATTCAGAGGCCTGAGAAAGGTGAGACTTCGGCATTCACTCAGATGGGGCTAGACTCTTGTTATGTGGAAATTAAAGACTAGGCAACTTGGGGACATTTGATTTGTACTGAGACACACACAGCAGATGTCTGCATGTGGAATTCTGGAAAGGCTCATGGCTCAGAACCTCATGCAGACTCCCCCAGCCACAGAGCCTGCCAATTTTGAGCAGAGTTGTTTCTCCATCAAGGCAACCACTCTCCTGTAACATCCAGGCAGATGAATTCACATGAGGGTCAGACTAATGTCTCCATACCTAGCTCACAGTCCTTGCATATTGGTGACACTTGTGGGTGAAGGATGACATCCTAAAAGTTGCAGACAAAAAGAGTCATACTAGGAGGTGAGAAAGGTGGAAACTGTCACTTGTTTCAGATGGAGGCAAACGTGGGATTTGGCATCTTGCCTTAGAATCAGGAACATGAAGCTTTCCAGTGTTCAGGACTGTTGATAATGATTTCAAGACACAGCTAGGAGACCCATGTGTCCCAGGCTCCATGCAGGCAGGAGCTCAGCTTATTCACAGCAGCTTTCCATGCCAACTGGCATATAGCAGGTGACAGAAATAATTGAATGTAGCTGAATGAGCAAGAGGCAAGAGAAAGGACTTGATCCTAGTTGCAAACTGAGACCTCATTACAACCTAACATGTGAACCTGCCAGGAAGCACTGAAAAGAAAGCTCATCATACTAAGGCAGGTCCAAGCTCCATCTACATTCAAGGTGGGAGCGTCACTGCAATGCCTTCATTACAACCCACTCAAGGTTTTTTTAGTTTTTTTTTTTTTTTGTCTTTTTTCTGTGTCCGGCAACGGATCGCAACCCTCAGTGTCGCCCCCGTACCGGACCGGGACCGGCAACGGGATCGCAACCCTCGGTGTTGCCCCCGCGCCTCGCTCAGCCAGTGAGCGGGAACCGGTCTGTATGTGGGATCCGAACCCTCGGTGGGAGCGCCTCAGCGCTTCCCAAGCGGCGCACTAGCGCAGTGCGCCACCGGGCCGGCCCTTTAGTTTGTTTTTAATCCCTCTACTTTCAAGTACTAGCTTATCACTTAATGGCCCATAAAAATTCCATCCACACACACACAAATAGGAATCAGGATAAGTATGACTAAAGTTTTATGAACACTCAACAAGGTGCAACAAGTTTCCCTTTAAATATTGGGTAAGTTCCAGCCCTGAGAATTGACTTCTAAGTACAACCTCACTGGCCACACACCACAAAGGCCAAAGTTGGGGTGAGAGAATATGTGCTCTCATGTTCTCCTAGATACCACGTGCTGTGAACTCACCACAATCCTATAGGGTTAGTCCTGCTTCACACATGAATAGGACCATCAGGGAGGTGGAGAAATTTCTTTCAATAGTAGTGAAGAAGCTAAGTCCCCTGACATCAAAGGTGAAGCTCTCACCCACGATCTCTCAGCTTTACCACCCAGTGGTGTGAGATCCTGTGTGGTCTTCCTTTCTAAACCCCCCTCTGCTCCCTTCTCAGGCAAAGATCTACATTTTCATTATTAAACATTGTATATAGCATATAGGTAAGTCTATCAGATTTCCATGACTACATTTTTTTGGAAGGCAACTTGGCACATTAATTAATTACAATTGATAACATATCCTTAGCCCCAACCACCCACTCTAGGCACTCTAAAAATGACGGTACCTGATGATGCATGCGGCCTATTGATAATGAAAAAAAAAGCAAACAGACAAAAAGATGAGCAAGCCATGATCTATCTATCTATGCAGACAGTGAGATGTACGGACACTGAAAAAAGTCCTCAGCTTGGCCAAACTTTAGTCAGCTCCTGAAACCTCTAGGCCCATCTATGCATGTCCATGTAAAATCCAGTTTTAGCAAGAACCCTGCTAAGTCAGTTTGGCAAGAATCCCCCACCCTTGATATCTGATCACCCTCAGTATCTGATCAGGTTCTTCATCCCCCACCATTCCCCCAGGTGATGTCTGGCCACCCTGGTCTGCCTTCAGCAAGAATCCTGTTAGGTCAGTTTAGCTAGAACCCTCTTTACCCCTGATGTTTTCTCTCAGTCATATTCCACCCACTGACCCCCACCCTGATACCTGGCTAGGAATTTCCCCTGAGAATGGGTTGGGGCCCAAGGTTTGCTCTCGAGGGTGTAACTGGACTCCACCAGGATTTCAGATGACTTGGAACTTGCACCCCTCCTGAGCCCATCCTGCTCTAACCTCAGAACCATCCTGCATGTCCCCTGCTCACCCTGTCACCATTAGAGTACCTGCATACCAGCATCCTCAAACAGAAAATCCAGTCTCTGCTCAGCCTCTAATCTCCTCGGCCTCACATTCCCATCCCTCAGACTATTCTTCCAGAACACCTTCAGAATTCAGCTGCCCACCCTCCCCACTGCCACCCCCTTCCTTGACCCTGGTCACATCTCCAAATTGGTCTCCTTGTGTCAACTCTAGTCCCTACACTGTTCTCCACACTAGAATTGAAAAAAATCATTGCAAAGTGCAAACCAGTGTGCCATTCTTGGACCCTTCAAAGGCCTCCACCGTGCATGGAGAGAAGCAGGTGTGCCTCACATGCTCCCTGCACTGCTCTCAGTCACGATGCTCCAGCCATACTGGCCTTGGTCTGTCTCTCAGCCACCCCAAACTCATTCCCTTTTGGGGCCTTGCACAGGCCGTTTGGGATGCTCATCCCCACTACCCAACAGCTGCTTCCTCATCACCACTCAGATCCTAATTGAAATGTCTGCTCTTAGAGACTAACTCAAATCCCAGGCAATCCCACACAGATTCTGTGCTTTGTCTCTTCCATGGTAATTATCAGTTCCTTAAATGATCTTATTTCTTTATTTGGATGCTCATTCCCATCTTTTCTGAACCGAATACAAGCTCTTTGTGGGCAGGACTCTACCTGGCCTGTGTTTAGAACAATGCCCAGCTCACAGCAGGGTATCAATACATGGAGGAAGAAACAAAAGTAATACACCCAACTGTTCACTCTGGTCTTCCTGATAACAGAGGGCAGGGGAGATGAGATAAAACAATACTGAAAAATAAAAAGAAAAATGATAAGAATGCATGTGTAGGGATAAATGTTGGCAATACATAAAACTGAATATGTGTGAGTGTGTATGTGTTTATTAAGAAATAAAGGATGATCCAAAAAAGTTCATTGTGTTTATCAGGGTGGTGAGATTGCAGGTGATTCTCTTAATTATATGTTGTGACAGAAAAAAAAACCCATAAAGTTATATTCATCATGGGAGAAAGAAGAGCATGACTTTGGAGGCATAAAGACTGGGGTCAGGTTCAAACACAGGGTGTCCTCTTTCTGGCTCTGGGATACGGGACAGGTCAGGTGATCAAGCTCAGCCTCACCTTCTTCATCTGTAAAATGGTCCTGATTCAGCACCTACCACACAGGGCTGCTGTAGGATTGTATGAATTAATGTTGTGAAACATTTATCACAGTGCCTTATATAGTTCTCAATAAAAAACAACTATTATTATTATAAAGTGGTTTGCACTTCGGTTTTCACAGAACTAATATTGATTACTAGGTCATCTGTCTTTGTGTCTTCGAAAGTCTCTTGATGTCCAAGAATGCCCTTTTAAAACCTCAACATCCCTGAAGAGGTCACACCTGGAACTTCAGTAGTTGGCATTTTTGTCAGTTACCCAAGTGCTGACAGCAATTCCCTTTAGGGAGTCTCCTTAGTATGAGTCACAGGGAATACAATCAGAGGGTGTCAGGCAAGGAGAAGAATGCCAAAGACAAAGTTGTCCATGACAGCCCTGCCCCGTTGCCCAGCAGCAGCCTGGTCATCTGGACAGAGAGCTGAAGACATCCCTAATGGAAGAGGCGGGTGCCCCGAGATGCAGCCGACTCTTCAGCCCCTCCATTGGCAGTGCTGTGGCTGCATGGGAGAGCCTTAGGCAAGCAAAAAAACCCCAGGATTAAGGATATGTGAATCTTCTGCACATTTTAAAAGATCTAGAGGGTGGAGAGGACCAACCATCCGTGTGTCCAGGGCTGCCCTGGTATTAACGCTGAATGTCCCACATCCTGATCACCGTTAGTTCCAGGCAAATTGGGCCAGTTGGTCACCTAATTAGAGGTTACAAAGCAGGAAGTGGGTTTCAGCATCACCTTTCCTTCCTGTTTCACTGATACCATGAGATGCTAATGAATAAACCTGACTTAGTTTCTATAAGAGAGCCAGACATTGAGCTAATAGGTTTTGCTCCTATTTGGTAATTAAATTGAACCCTATACAGTCTGCATGTTTACCTTATTTTCCATTATATAATGACACCAAACATCACAATGATTTTTTTAAATTTATGTTTTTATTAGTGGATTTCTAGGTGTTGAAATACTTTATAAAATACTAACAAAACCATTTGTAGTGGGAGCTGCTGTGATTGCCGTCTGCTGGGTGGGAGCATGTGCCTTCTTCTGTGGGCCTGGCCATGGGGCTGCAGCTCTCCCAGGAGGAGGGCATCACCCTGCACATGAGCACCGAAATTGTGGCCGAGTTCTTCTCATTTGGAATCAATAGTATTTTATATGAGCGTAGCATATATCCACCTGAAACAGTTACTCAAGTGCAGAAATATGGACTCACCTTGCTTGTAACTACTGATCATGAACTCATAAAATACCTAAATGTGGTGGAATAACAAAAAGATAGGTTATAAAAGTGTTCAGTTCAGAAACTGGTGGTAGTCATCTCAAATAATGAAAGTGGTGAGGTCCTTGAAAGAGTCAGTTTGATGTTGAGTGTGAGAAGACCACAAAAGATGACAGTCCACCCATAGAGTAGTCTCAGGAGGCTATCCAGGATGAAATCGATTCAGTGATCAGACAGGTCACAGCTACAGTGACATTTCTGCCACTGTTGCAAGTTTCCTGTTCATTTGATTTGCTGATTTATACAAAGATTTGGTTGTACCTGAAAAATGGGAAGAGTGAGGACCACAGTTCACTACCAATTCTGAGGAAATCCATCTTCATTCATTTACTGCTACAATCTACAAAGTGAATAGCACGGTGGTGCCCGTATCCTCCACCAAAAGAAAAAACAAAACAGAAAAACAAAATGAAACAAAAATAGCACGATGGCCTACAAAATTCCTGTCAATGACTGAGGCTGAGATGAGGAAAACAATGGAATTGTAATTCTCAAATGTGGTTTGAAACCAAGTCAACTATGGTTGATATGTTTTGTTTCATTTTTTTAAATGGGGGAAACCAACATTTACTTCACTAAACTGTGCATAATTGATCTTTTTTTTTTTTGGTTCCTATTTGACTTACCACAGAGTTGACATAATGAATTTATTGTACAT
>NW_007743959.1:0-11847 GCF_000696425.1 Galeopterus variegatus
CAACCCTCGGTGTTGCTCCCACGCCTCGCTCAGCCAGTGAGCGGGAACTGGTCTGTATGTGGGATCCGAACCCTCGGGCGGGAGCGCCGCCGCGCTTCCCAAGCGGTGCACTGGACCGGGCCGGCCCTTGTTTATCTTTTTTTGTTTCTTCATTTGCCCCAGCATGAACATGGTGAGGTCATGGATTACGTTGGTCTTATTCACATGTGTATCCTTAACTCATAAAATAGTACTTGACATACAGTGGGCTCCAAGTAAATACTTCCAGTGAATGACACGAAAATAAAATAAGAGAACACAAAGAAGATAGAATGGCTATGGCATTGTAATATTTTAATTACCTGCTCAGGATTTAATTATTTTTTTAATTTTATTCCTTCAGCTTAAAACATTTTGTAATATAACTATTGCAAAATATATTATAGTAACTAAAACATTCAAAATCAAAAACTACTGCATTTCATTCACTAAAGTACTATGTTGACTATATTATATCATTATAATTACAGCACTGTTTTCTCAAATCAGAATTAGATGGAGTAACTGTGAATATCAACATGGTTTTATCATCAGAGGGAGAGAAATATTTTTATTTTATTTATTTATTTATTATCATTCATTTACACATTAATTATTCATTTCTGTATTAATATTTCTTGAGTGTCTAGTGTCTGACATTGTTCTACTAGGTGCTATAAAGAACATAAGTCCTTCCTTCAAGGGGCTCAGAATCTGGTAGGAAGAAAGAGAGGAAAACAACATATACCATGCAATATAGCAGTAGAGTGGTTCACGGTGAACTGTGAGATCACAGACCCCAGTCTGGTGGAGGTGGTTAAAAAATGCCTACCAGAAAAGAATGGACAGCAGAAGGTAGCGTTTAGGTCAAACTGAAGGGATTTGTATAGAAGCAGGAAAATTCAATTAATTGGTGTGACTGGGCAGGGTATATCTAGGAATGATGGGAGATAAGGCAGAAAAGGCAAGAGTCATATCACAGGAGTCTTTCATATGATACACACTACAGATCATATACATTAAAAGGCTACCTGCCATCCAATGTAATTGAAGCAATAAGGATGGTCTTGTTATACCACAGAAAGCAATGGCTTGCAAGAAGGTCAGCTGGCTGTGTGAGAAGCAGGGCTCCTCAGAGTGACAGCATCTTCTGGGGGTATGAGGGCCACTGTATTAGTCAGGGTTCTCCAGAGAAATAAATTGTATATCTAAGGGGTCTTCAAAAAGTTCATGGTAAATGTGTATCGTGAAACAACTAAGCATGGGTTGCAAAAATTTTTTGCACCAAAATAAACTCTCACTAATTTGTTAGAACACATCTGACCAAGATCTAGTTTGAAGCACTAAGAAGAATAAAACATCAGTTTAAAAAGAGCCATTATCAGAGCAACATAAATTGTGCTAAAATTAAAGCAAGAATGAACATCAAATTCATGATGAAGCTTGGATGGAAGAATGGTGAAATCACTGAAGCTTTACAAAAAGTTTATAGGGACAATGCTCCAAAGAAATCAGCAGTTAACAAGTGGATATTTCATTTTAAGAAGGTGCGAGATGAAGGTGAAGATGAAGCCCACAGCTGCAGACCTTCCACATCAATTTGCAAGGAAAAAAAATTAATCTTGTTCATACCCTAATTGAAGAGGACCAATGATTAACAGCAGAAGAAATAGCCAACACCATAGACATCTCAAATGGTTTGGCTTACACAATTCTGACTGAAAAATTAAGGTTTAGTAAACTTTCTGTTCAATGAGTGCCAAAACAGTTGCACCCAGATCAGCTGCAAACAATAGCAGAGCTTTCAATGGAAGTTTTAAACAAGTGAGATCGAGATCCTGAAGCATTTCTTTGAGGAATTGTAACAGGAGATGAAACATGGCTTTACTAGTATGATCCTGAAGACAAAGCATAATTAAGGCAATGGCTACCAAGCGGTGGAAGTGGTCCAGTCAAAGCAAAAACAGACTGGTCAAGAGCAAAGTCCAGGGCTGGCCCTTGGCTCACTTGGGAGAGCGTGGTTCTACCAGCACCAAGTCAAAGGTTAAGATCCCCTTACCAGTCATCTTTAAAAAAAAAACAAAAAAAAGGGGGCAAAAGCCATTTTGCTTGCTGATTTTCTGGATGGCCAAAGCACAATGACATCTGCTTATGAAAAGAGTGTCTTCAGAAAGTTAGCCAAAGTTTTAGCAGAAAAATGCACAGGAAAGTGTCACCAGAGAGTCCTTCTCCACAATGACAGTGCTCCTGCTCATTCCTCTCATCAAGCAAGGGCAATTTTCCAGGAGTTTCAATGGGAAATCATTAGGCATCCACCTTACAGTCCTGATTTGGCTCCTTTTGACTTCTTTTGTTTCCTAATCTTTCACATTTTTAAAGGGTACCTGTTTTTCTTCAGTTAATACTGTAAAAATGACTGCATTGACATGGTTAAATTTCCAGGGCCCTAAGTTCTTTAGGAATGGACTAAATGGCTGGTATCATCACTTACAAAAGTGTCTTGAACTTGATGGAGCTTATATTTATAAAAATAAAGTTTATATATTTTTGTTTTTATTTTTTAATTTCATTTTTGTACAGACATTTTGAGGTCACCTCCCATATTTCCAACAAGAGACTCAGGAAAGCCAGTGGTGTAATTCAGTCTGAGTCTGGAGGCCTGAGAAATGGAAGTGCCTGTGTCTGAGGGCAGGAGAAGACGGATGTTTCAGCTCAAGGAGAGAGAGTGAATTCTCCCTTTTTGTGCTTTTTTTGCTTTGGGCCCTCTAGGGGATTGGATGATTCTCAGCCACATAGGTCAGGGCAGATCTTCTTTATTCAGTCTACTGATTCATGTAATAATAAATACTAATATATTTCAGGAACACCTTCACAAACACACCCCAAAATAATGTTTTACCAGATATCTGGTCATCACTTCACCCAGTCAAGCAGTCGTGTAAAATTGACCATACAGCCATCGATGTTCTAACCTTTAAGATTCAGAAATTTAATATGTTTAGTTCATCTAGGGTTCTGGTTAGTTTAGGCTGACAAAATTTATAAGACAGATAATAGTATGTGCAAGGGTAAAAGAACACTGATATCAACCTGTCAGTCGATTTCCTCATGGGCAATAGAGACTGATCAAGAATAGGACAATCTTATTGATAAAGATATTAAAATAAGTTATTATAATAAACCCATTGGACTGTGGGGGAAAAAAACAAAATAAAAAATGAATTATGTGGATGGTCAGAGTCATTCAAGAGGAGTAAAAATTAATGCATGTATATTACTGTTCGAACCTCCTTTCCTATATTTTTATGTTACACACTTTTTTTCTTCAAATATTGTTTGTTCAGATTATAGTAAATTTGATTGGACTTAGAGTTCTTAAGTTTCAATGAGGATACATTTTTTCCAAAATAAAAAATGTTTTCAGATTATAAATGTAACAAGTAAGATTTGTAAAATATTTACTAAATATGAAAATATGAAGGTGAAACACTTAAACATTAACTCTATTCATATTTTATTGGAAATCCTTTTATCCTTTTATACACATAATGCGTACATAAACATATATTGCTTTGTAAGCCTGTTGTTGATTTAATGAAAAATCATTGACATCTAGTTATATCTAGTTATATCTATATGAGGCTGCCTCATATTCTGTGTACTGCTGTGCCCGTACTTTATATATTCAAAGTCCTTTGATGGAAATTTAGGTTATATTACCATCACTTCTTTTAATTATGAACATTATTGGAAGAGATATTCTTGTATATGTTTATGTTCCCTCTATGTTTTTTGTCATAGAATATGTTCTTTCAAGTGGAATTTATGTGTTAAAGCCATGTATATTCTGAAGATTTGGGATTAAATATGAACATTATTACCTTCCAGAATTTATCTTTTAAGCAGAAATTTTCCTACACCATCATCAAAATTATATTAATAGTTTTGTCAATGCTTGTCACATTGATAGATAAAAATATATTTCTCATATATATAGACATATATATTATATAATCTTTAATTACTAATGAGGCTGAATACCTCTATTCTTAGAATTCTTTTGCTTTCCAATTTAACTGTACCCTTTTTTATTTTCCCATACTTATATTGAGATGCTAGTTTTAGTTATTTTATTAGTGACTTGTTGAATTCTAGTAATGCAACTCCTATTAAGAACTGCAGTGTGCCAGACACTCTTCCAGGTACTTATAGTGGAGAGAAGAAAAGACAAAGCACCATCAACAAATAAATAAATAGATACATATGCATATATAATGCATATATAATACATACATACAAACTCTGTTTTTTCTCCACTTAGAGTCAAACACATGAACAATCTTTTTCCCAGCCTTTCCAGTGATATATTATAAACCTTTTCTTAAGCTAAATGCCTCTGCAGTATTTCAATGACTAGATTATGATCTGATTCTTATTATTTTTCCTTTTCAGACAATGATTTATCTTCCTTTTTAATTCTAGGTTCCTCCCTTGAATCAACATTAGTATATATAGAGTATTATTGAAGTGCAGGAAAAGAAAGAGCCAAACTTCCACAGGGTACATTTGAGGAAAATGTAGATGTGAGGCCAAGGTGACTTTACCCAACCCTGGGCAGGCCTTTATAATGATTACAGTAGGAGGCACTGCACCGCCCCCACCCCCAGCATTGTGCTCTAAGCAACGAGGGTCAGTATCAACAATTTCAAGAAGGCAGGATGAGTCATGAAGGTAAGTGAGTTGGCTTGTCTTTGCTGTGCATGCTCTGTTCTGTTTTAACCTATCTTGTAAAGACAGGAGCTTGTTTACAAACAAACAAGGAAAAAGAAAGCTAAATGGATCTTAGCTCTGATACTCCACCTATTCAGGCACTTGAAAAATAGTGCATCTCACATAAACAATAATATTAGATAACCTTATCCTAGGTACACTTTCCAGGTAGACATAATAAATGACTTTGCTACAATAGTAACTACCAGGAATTTCCATCAAGGCACTCTTTAGACCAACCACAAATTTAATTTAAATCTTTTTTGCTCATAAAGCTTCAATACCTACCCTTACTACCCCATATTTTTATTTTATTTTTGATTGCCTCTGCCCTTGCTCTTTTAAACAAGATCTAAATGGAAAGTGTCTGAATATTATGTCAGACACTATTTAGATTGTTTTTGAATGAAGTGCAGATAAGTATCCAAACTTTTGAGTGCTTGGTCTAGCCTAGAATGACTTTCAAGTTACTTTCAGAGAACAATTCTTCACAGATGTTTCTCATTGTTGTAACTCACAAATAAGTCAGAACACCAAGAGGTGTACGACAATTGCCAACCTTAAAGATAAACACAAAGAATCCTAAGTAAACTGCTTCCCCTGTCATTATCAAGACTGATATTTGATGGCTGCTTTATTACAGACCATGCTGAAAGTTGTACTATATCAGTTCAAAACCTGCATCATTTTGAGAAAGAAAAACACTACAAAAGTTTTTTTTTTTTTTAAGTGATTATTTGAAAACTACAAAAACTGAAAACTCTCTCTAGGATTACTGTTTGCTATTTGTGTTCAAATAGGGTAAATTGACTTAACCTCTCTTGCGCCTAATTCAAGCCATCTCTTTTTTAATTGAGTCATTTACATATATTGACTACCTTGTGGGTGATTCTGATATTTACATAATACTTCAGGGAGCTTAAGTTGCTTTGCAAATATTACATCCTTGAAAGGTCACTAATATATGTATATATATATATTTTTTTTTAATGAAGAAAGGAATTTATTACATGGATCTTAAAGGTCACCATTCTTAATGGTCCTGAGAGAGAGTAAGAATTGTTTTTGAACCATCTCTACCGTTTCTGAGAACAAATATCTAGGTTTCATAGTGTGGAGCAGAGTTTCTCATAGTTTATAGTTTCATAAACAGGGGCTCATGAGATCTATGTTGTTAATAAGAGTACAAAACCCAGAGGAGGGATTCAAATGCAAATGTATTCACCCTTTGTTCTGAAGAAACTGGTTTAAACTAGGTACTACTATACAAATCTTGGCTTTTGTATGAGTTAAAGAACATATGAAAGACCTCTGCAAACATATAAGCAATTGGAAGTAGACTTAAAGGACATAGCTCTTAATTGGTCCAGTCTTGCCTCCTGCCCTAGCGATCTCTGAAGCCAGGGGCGTGAGAAGTGTTGTCAGCCTGTCAACTGTGTCTGAGCAAGGACTCCAGAAAACCATCAGATCAAAACAAGACATCCTCAAATCTAGTGATAACATTTAGTTTTGTACCCCTAAGACCATTCTACTATTTTCAGAATAAAAATACGAGCCTTCTGTTTATGCTGCAAGGATTGAAAAAACTATATGAGAAAAGTAAAAGTAATGGTGAATTTTGGCTTTGCTGAAAGGTGATTAATAAATTTTAGCTATTCATTTACTTATTCACTCAAGCATTAATTTATTTATGTATTGAGTCTTAAAACAAGGTGGTGTTAGGTTCTAAGAATGAAAAGACGCATAATACTGTTTTCCCCTTTGAAAGTTGACACTCTAATCTTAAACAGAAGGAAACTAGCTAAAATAAAAGTTGACATTTGCTGCAATGTTTAAAGAAGTGAAGTGACACCATATAGAATTTAAAGGTTCTGGCTCTAACTATAGTGACCTTGGACAAGTCAATCTCTTAAGCTTTCCTTCTCTGAATAAATGAGTAACAAGAGGATCAACTTCTCTTTGTGGCGGTGAGTACTAAATGAAGTGTATTAGTCCATATTTGTGTTGCTATCACAGAATACCTACAACTGGGTAATTTATAAAGAACACAAGTTTATTTGGCTCACAATTCTGGGACAGCTGTATCCGGCAGGGGCCTCAGGCTGCTTCTACTCATGGTGGAAAGCAGCAGGCAGCCAGTGGGTAAAAGCAGATCACATGGCAAGAGGAAGCAAGAGACAGAGAGGAGGTGCCAGGGTCTTTTAAACAATCAGCTGTCACAGGAACTAATAGAGTGAGAACTCACTCACTACCCCCACCCCCAGGGAAAGCAGTAATCCATTCATGAGGGATTCAACTCCATGACTCTAACAGCTCCCAACACTGCCACATTGGGGATCAGATTTCCACATGTTTTGGGGGAACAACACATCTAAACTCTATCACAAAGTAACATTGGTTGTGCAATTGAGCTAGCATTAGGAAATGCTCAACAAATGTTACCTATTTTCATTGCTGTTATTGTTTCAGAAGTATATTCTTTCAGAAGAGAAGTGTTCAGTAGGTATAGAACATAAGACTACTAAGTCTTTATGAAGGAATAGAAAGAAAACCCACAGAGTAGTGTAACTTCATACCAAATCAAGATGCCTATTGGTTTTTTGTGCATGTAGAAATATTTTTAGAAGTGTAATTTGTAAATTATCCCCTTCCTGGCCTTGGTCTAACGGGAGGTAGAAAGGGCAGCAATCGTTTTTAGTTAAGGCAAGCCTTCGCACCATTATAGGTACAAAGTCACCATTGGAGATAATTTTTCCCTTTCCTTCTTTCTTTCTAACAAATTGTTATGGGACATTATGAATTGAGTATATGTATGTTAGAAAATTATGTAAAGTGTATACATTAATCTCTTTAAGAAAAGAGCAAGTGGAAACATACACATGGAGTCAACACATTGTCATCTGCTCTAATTAATCCCTTTTATTGGATTTCCTTTGAATTTAAGTTTATGTACACTACAGTCCAGCTGTTACTTGAAATAGATCTTTGGTTAGAAGTTTTAAGGGAGGGATTAGAGGCTGTCATACTTAAATTTCCAGAAATTTGATTGTGATAATAAAGTGAGATACTCCTAGTGTGGTATCAGAATAATAATAACTGAAGATGTTTATGACTATGACGAAGTCATTTATTGAAATTTACTGAATCCTCATTCTTTACTGAGAATTTTGATTCTATATTTGTCTATAACAATGTTGGAAGATATAAAAGCAGTTTCTGTTATCAGACTTGAATTCCTTTTTGCTGAGGATCAGGTACAACTTTTACAATCTGAAAGGTCTTCTGTGCATCCCACAATATTGTGGAGGCAAGATGTATTTCTCTGTCTTCAGTGCCCAGTCTTTGCCTCTATATTTAACTCAGTATACAGGCTGCAAGTATATATTCTTCATTAATTGTTTGTGGAAAGCCTTGTCTTTTTCCAATGTCTGCAAAACTCTGACATTATTTGGAGGATTATTTAACTGGCTATAACTTGACTCTATCTTTATATGAAACTAAAATTTTTTAGCAACTGTAGGCTATCTGTGTGATTAATATTTGAAGATGCAGGGAAGGCATCAGTTCTATTTAAATCTTTTCTTGGAGGGAAGATTCATTCCCTGCTTAGAGTTTGTTGTGAAAATAGATCCCTAATTTTTGCACAAACACAAAATCCTAAGATAGTCACTGAGCAACATCATCAAATGTCTCCTCTGCTACAGGACACTAGAGGGTTTCACAGTTTAATCACGTCGTGGAATATCATGGGGGTTTGTAATTATACCTCACTGCTATGCAATTGTTACGCACTCCTAAAAATTTTCTATTTCACATTTTCAACCTAATCCTCAACTAGCTAATCAACCCATAGAATTCAGTGGTGTTTTAAGATGTCTACGTCTGAACGAATGAAATATTTTCTTACATTGTTTAGGAACTGATTCCAAAGATGTTTTTCTAAAAGAGATTTCCAAATCATTTGAGAATCGTAGAGCATTCTAGAAAACTTCTCATGAAGATGCAGGTAAAAAAAGTCACTCACATGACAGGTTGTTGTCAAAATCAGTCATAGTACTTTGTATTCAAACTTTCTACAATAAATGAGGTACTCAATAACTATTCCTTTGATTGGGTAAATGGATATTAAATTTGAAGCCATAATCCAAACTCAATGGTAGGCACTACCCAAAGATAGTATCATGTACCCCCTTCTCTGCTGGGGAGAGTGTGTGCCTCTTCCTGTTTCTACAAGAGACTATCCAGGAGCTTTCCATAAGGCCTGCCTTGATGAACCTCTTGTGCTGGTCTCTGGATGACTAGAATTACCTTCTTATAGGTTATCTCTCAATCATGTGATCTTATTTTATTATAACTATCATTACAGCTCTGGCTAGGTGTTCTGCTCAGTTTTCTAGAATTATAATTCCCTTTTAACTATGATTAAACTATCCTAGGATTCACAGACATGGAAAATTTGAACACTCTGATTTAATGAGTTTTCAGTCTTCATAGCCATCTAGCAATGATCTGAATATTTCTAGAAAATAACTTTTTGCATATTAAACTTCTAAAAGAAATAGTTAGATCAGCTTTTGTGATAGCCCAAGTGGAGGGAGTCTGCTCTGTATATTCCTACCAGCCCACGGATTTCTGTATCTNTCTGAAAGGTCTTCTGTGCATCCCACAATATTGTGGAGGCAAGATGTATTTCTCTGTCTTCCGTGCCCAGTCTTTGCCTCTATATTTAACTCAGTATACAGGCTGCAAGTATATACTCTTCATTAATTGTTTGTGGAAAGCCTTGTCTTTTTCCAATGTCTGCAAAACTCTGACATTATTTGGAGGATTATTAAACTGGCTATAACTTGACTCTATCTTTATATGAAACTAAAATTTTTTAGCAACTGTAGGCTATCTGTATGATTAATATTTGAAGATGCAGGGAAGGCATCAGTTCTATTTAAATCTTTTCTTGGAGGGAAGATTCATTCCCTGCTTAGAGTTTGTTGTGAAAATAGATCCCTAATTTTTGCACAAACACAAAATCCTAAGATAGTCACTGAGCAACATCATCAAATGTCTCCTCTGCTACAGGACACTAGAGGGTTTCACAGCTTAATCACGTCGTGGAATATCATGGGGGTTTGTAATTATACCTCACTACTATGCAATTGTTACGCACTCCTAAAAATTTTCTATTTCACATTTTCAACCTAATCCTCAACTAGCTAATCAACCCATAGAATTCAGTGGTGCTTTTAAGATGTCTACGTCTGAACGAATGAAATATTTTCTTACATTGTTTAGGAACTGATTTCAAAGATGTTTTTCTAAAAGAGATTTCCAAATCATTTGAGAATCGTAGAGCATCCTAGAAAACTTCTCATGAAGATGCAGGTAAAAAAAGTCACTCACATGACAGGTTGTTGTCAAAATCAGCCATAGTACTTTGTATTCAAACTTTCTACAATAAATGAGGTATTCAATAACTATTCCTTTGATTGGGTAAATGGATATTAAATTTGAAGCCATAATCCAAACTCAATGGTAGGCACTACCCAAAGATAGTATCATGTACCCCCTTCTCTGCTGGGGAGAGTGTGTGCCTCTTCCTGTTTCTACAAGAGACTATCCAGGAGCTTTCCATAAGGCCTGCCTTGATGAACCTCTTGTGCTGGTCTCTGGATGACTAGGATTACCTTCTTATAGGTTATCTCTCAATCATGTGATCTTATTTTATTATAACTATCATTACAGCTCTGGCTAGGTGTTCTGCTCAGTTTTCTAGAATTATAATTCCCTTTTAACTATGATTAAACTATCCTAGGATTCACAGACATGGAAAATTTGAACACTCTGATTTAATGAGTTTTCAGTCTTCATAGCCATCTAGCAATGATCTGAATATTTCTAGAAAATAATGTTTTGCATATTAAACTTCTAAAAGAAATAGTTAGATCAGCTTTTGTGATAGCCCAAGTGGAGGGAGTCTGCTCTGTATATTCCTACCAGCCCACGGATTTCTGTATCTGTTGCACTTCCTCAGTAGTTTGGGGGAGAAACAGATCATTTATACAAATTATAATCAATGAGGGTTTGTGTGCTGCACATTTTGGAATAGCCTCTTGGGTACATTAGATAGTCAGAGACTAAGAAATTAATCTTATCTGCTTGGATTCTTTCATCAAGGCAAGAATTAAATCAATTAATTATAATTTAGGAAATTTTCAAAGCTAGAAAGCTTTCAGAATGAAAATTGTGTTTGGGTAATTATTAAGAAAGTTCTTTCTATTTAAAAAGATAGCTCCATGAACTGCCGTTTTGCAGGTTTCTTAAGTTGTTTATGAACTTTCATTCTGTTTTTATTTTCAGTCTCAAGAACAATGCCAAAATTGTAAAAAGAATTAGCTGTTTATTGATTATAGCATTTGAGTTTTCTAAGAGTGATAACCCAAAGTCTTTCAGAACCAAACAAGATAACTTTGTATTATTTTGAGCGCTTTAAGCCTGAGTATGGTTTGGACAAATATTAAATAACACTATGCTTTGTAGGAGAAATTTGAAAACAAAACAAAACAAACAAACAAAAACCTCTAATGAGCCTAAAATGTGATTTGATTTAGATTATTTGTTGAGGGGCCTGCCCTCCTTATATATTTGATTGGACCTTTTATGAAAGCCTAGACAAATAAAAATTTGGGAAAATTGTAGTAATTTAAATATCTCTATTTGCAACTCTTCATCAGATGGTAAAGTCAGGTGGGAATGATGTTTGCTTTATAGCCAAACTTGATTTGTGTCTCTTCTATTNCTTTCGGTGGAATTAAGGACACTTATAATGCTTCATTCAAAAGAATATAGGGTTTATGCAACAAAAAATACCTTGCTTTATCACCCCATGCTTGATAACCTTAACAGAAATGAATATATTTCATGAAGGCCTAATGTAGTCTATCTGTGGTTTGAAGTGGAAGGTATTTGCAGAGCAAATATTCACAGGTAGCCAATATCCACAGGATAATGCTGGTAAATCTAAATCAAAAGGTACATTTGGCATCTTAATTTAAAGCAATACTA